>NW_022747660.1:499178-585662 GCF_011630105.1 Anneissia japonica | reverse complement strand
GAGTAAACAGAAGACGAACACATTAATAAATAACTCTTTTTAATTCATAGGCAATAGCATTCAAATCTCTTTTGGTAGTGTGGTGGTCCTGTTTTACTAAAACATACTGTGTACTTTATTTCAATCATATATTGAAGAAAAAGGATGCAAATACTTAGATTTACATTAAATAACTTGTGGCCGAGTTGATTTTTGGCCGAGTTGACTTGTAGCCGAGTTGGCAGAAGCCGAGTTGACTTGTGGCCGAGTTGACTTGTGGCCGAGTTGACTTGTGGCCGAGTTGACTTGTGGCCGAGTTGACTTGTGGCCGAGTTGACTTGTGGCCGAGTTGACTTGTGGCCGAGTTGACTTGTAGCCGAGTTGACCTGCACCCGGCCAAGGCTAGGCCTAAACTAACTAAAGCTACAGCCTACCCTCTACTACTAGCCTAACTAATCTAGACAGGCTAGGCCTGGGCCTAGACCCTAGGCTGGCATGACTGTCTACTACTTAGAGTTTTGTATTTTTGTAGGATGCCAGTCAATTCGAGCGGATGTCATTCAGTTCGAGCGGATGCCAGTTCGAGCGGATGCCAGTTCGAGCGGATGCATTTAGTGCAAACTATAACCAGGGCGAATTTATCATCGCCGTATTCTTGTATTCGTTTGTTTTAAATGCAAAAATGCTCTGATTACTTAGGTCCTGAAAGGTTTTTAGTACTATTTGATAATTACTCCATGTTTGAATTACAGTCTTGACAACTCCTAGGACTACCAAGATGGCCGCTAACAAGTTAAAACTATAATAGAATTGCGCACTTTTCAGCTTAAAAAAAAAGAAAGTGTATGTTTTATTAGAGTGCACGAGAAGCACACACACAAGATGAGTGACCATTATTTTTTTCACGGTAAAGAAAGTGGGGTGGCTAGCTACCCTATTCACCACCCCCTCCTTCCCCAGATCCGCCACTGGTTGGGGTTCTCTATTTAAAAGCAAATTATATTTGTAATTGAGTTATGCTACTCACTTATCTATTCTGGAACTGTTGTGTGCCCCCTTTCCCTTTGAAAATGTCAAATTTTTAGCTCAAAAATAGGAAATTTTGAAGTAATTCGTAAAACTCTCACAGGTTGTTGTTTGCACAAGTGGATTTTCTTCCGCTCAACTAGCATCCGCTTGAAAAAAATTCCGCTCAAATTCGCTCGAATCCGCTCGAATTGGCCTTCTCTCGAAGTGGCATTCGCTCGAATTGACTGGTTCCCTTTTTGTAGTGTATTTTTAGCAACTTCCAGAACAAATTTCATAGTTCACTTGTTTGATCAATCACAATAAAATATTCTTAATTCTTGATTGTAGTATATAATATAAAAATAAATTAATATTTATGTATGTATAGGCCTACCTAGGCCTAGGCCTACTACTAGAGGCCTAGGCCCCTAGGGTAGGCCTAGGCCTATTTTGATTGTAACTTCTAAAACATAAAGGACAATATATTGAAATGAAAAAGTTGGACAAAACATGTATTTAAGAATAAAAATTTTTTTTTTTTCAAAAACAGAAGCAAAGTGTCTTTATTTTTTATTTATTATTATTCTTTTGTTAAGAAAAATATTTAACTGCTAAGAGTAGTAATATTACTACTACTACTATAGTAATAATACAAACATTTTTTCCTTATACATACAGAATAATGTGATGTAGGTCTTGGTCTCATTTAAAAATGCTCATTTTGTTGAAATGCTGGGGAAATTCCTTAATGTTTATTGTTTATATTTCTGATAGAAAATTTGATATTTTGCAGCTTTGCTTGATCGTGTATTTCTACGTGTCGGGTCCGCAACCACTGATGAAGAACTTGAAAAGTTTGTCAACAGATTTCTACCACCAGTTTTACTCAAACTTGCAAGTAAGCATGAAGGGGTTCGCAAAAAGGTAAAATGTCTTAACAAACAAAATTGGGCAAGCAACAAATTTTATAGTATTGACGTCTAGTATTGATAATTAGTGATAGACCCTCTAGCTCAAAAGCCTATCAACCCAGTGTTAGGAAAACAAAAACAACATCATTGAGTATAAAATTGTAGAATATTGTTTTAATATAATATTTGTGTCATTGCATAAAGAAAAAGTTTAGACATCATGCTTTGATAAAAATGTATGCAATAATACCCGCAGTTGGCAGGCAACAGGGATGGTACAGATTTGGATTGGATTTTATGATCCATAACATACAAGGGCAGATCCAGAATTTTTTAAATAGAGAGTGGGGTGTGGGGGTGGTGGGGAAATCAAATCATCAGATTAGGATGTGGGTAGCTCTAGCGCAGGGATGGGCATAAATGTTGGTCGGAGGGCCAAAGTGAATATTCGATTTAACACCGAGGGCCGCACCAAAACTTTCTAGTTTCTAGTGACCTTCCAAAAACCTCCAAGCACTGCTTTTACACCACTTTATTTTGAGTTTAGTGTTACTTTTTACATATGATCTGTGTCGGGCCGTGAAAAACAAGGTGTTTTCTAACCAATGTTGCTTGGCGGGCCGCACACATAGGGTTTTTAATTTCTATTCGCAGGTCGTAAAAAAATCGCCGTCGGGCCGCATGTGGCCCGCGGGCCGCACTTTTCCCACCTGTTCTCTAGCATAACAAGGGGACCGGAGGCCCTATTAAAACTTTTTGTATTGGTATTCTTTTTTATTTCCAATTAGAATGGCATTGATATGCATTGAAATTTTGTTTCCATTCTTCCTGGGAAAAGGTGTTTTACAAATTCCTGTATTATTATTACTATTATTCCTCTGCCTTTATTTAATAATAATAATAATAATAGTGCCTTTATCTTCCCTCAGGTCATACAGTTGCTGGCACATGTCAACAAACGATTGAAAAGCAGGCCACAGATACAGTTGCCAATGGAAGCTCTACTTAATCAGTATAAGGACCCTGCCAGTAGCTCATTTGTCACTGTGAGATGTTTACATTTTTTATACCTTCTTAATCTTATGTTTTAGTTTATTAGACTTTTTATCTGTTTGTTTGTTTGTTTGTTTTTTTTTGCAGAATATCTGATACGGATAAAAACGGAGAACAAAATATCTATTATAGATTCCTCCAATACTAATTTGTAAATGGATAGAGAGTATTGATGTCTAATTTGTGAATACTTACTTGGATGAACCGATAAAAGCCAGATCCCAAATAGAACTTACCCATGAAGAATGATGGAATCCTCTAACCCAGGCGTATATAACACATCAACATTATGTAATAAGCCTCATATGTGTTATTAAACATACTTTGGAAAGTGCCAATGAATTAATATCAACATCATGAACACCATGATCATTGTAACAATACTGTAGGCTACAAAAAAATGACTGTTACCCAGGCCAGATTGCTCCATAATTGTGTAAATCTACTGTCAGCTTTTTATTTTTTCAAACATTTATAAACAGGCCACTTTTTATACTTTAATTATTCATTTTGATACTTAAACAATAAAATTTAGACCAGATGTTACAATTTTACCAGTCAAAGTGCATGGGAAGAGTGGTGGAACGTATGGCGCTGATCCTAACCTTAGGCCAATAGTATTACGAGTTCTCGTAATCTCGAAAGCTCTGATGAGGGCAGTATAATAGAGGCAGTAGAGTATATTGGCCCTAACAGCTGTCCATACAAAAATCATCTATTAATCAATCAGCCGAGTGTTTCTAGAGCTCCTGAGGCAGTAGAGTATATCTGTCTCTTATACACATCTAGATGTGTATAAGAGACAGGGCCTAGACCCTAGGCCTAACAGGCTAGAAAGCCTGCTAGTAGTAGTAGTAGGTTGCCTGGACGTGATGCCTAGGGGGCCTATGATATTTTACCATCGATCTTGTACCCGGAAGTAAACATTTATATGTACAATAAATTACCGGTAATCGCCATGGCTTTAAGCTAGGCTGATGATATAAATACTAGGGGCCTAGGCCTAACACTAACAGGCTAGAAAGCCTGCTAGGCCTAGTAGGGCTGTCTCTTATACACATCTAGATGTGTATAAGATATTTTTATATCTTTATTATTTCTGTCTCTTATACACATCTAGATGTGTATAAGAGACAGAGAGCATATTGGCCCTAACGGCCGCCCATACAAAAAAGATCTAATAATCAATCTGCCGAGTGTTTCTAGAGCTCCTGAGGCAGTAGAGCATATTGGCCCTAACGGCCGCCCATACAAAAAAGATCTATTAATCAATCTGCCGAGTGTTTCTAGAGCTCCTGAGGCAGTAGAGTATATTGGCCCTAATGGCTGCCCATACAAAAGGGATCTATTAATCAATCAGATTAATCAATCAGCCGAGTTTTTCTAGAGCTCCTCATAGGAGCTAAAAATTATATCATAGCAACAGACAGACCCTTATTTTGAAATATCTCTGTGCTTTAATTAAGCAACAAAACTATTTTTTTGTGCTTTATTACTATTAATATTGAACTGTTAATTAGAGTTATAATAAGTTAATATGGAGTTGACCTCAATTTACCATGAATAGAGGCATGCACATTTCAAATTATGAATTGGCTTGTTCTCAAGGGCTGAGTTGACTGAATATTTCTGTTTTTAAATTTCAGAACTTCACAATTATGTACATGAAAGATGGTTACAGTCGCTTACCTGATAAGAAGAAAGGTCCCCTTGTTGGTTCTCTTATTCAATGCTTAGAAGATAAACCAACACATCAACAACATCTGTAAGTCAATATATAATTGTGTATAGTAAAAGAAAGTAAATTCTTGCCGAACCACTAGGACCCATTGGGCTGGAGCTTATCCACAGTTTCAAGCAGTGTCAAGCGGATAAGAGTGTGATACTCCCCTGGGTGGGATGTTATTCCACCGCAGTTACTCCCAGAAATTTGCTGGTACCCATTGATAGAGCTGGGTAGACTGAAGCATAGATAAAGTGCCTTGCTCAAGGACACAGGTGAAATGCGAAGGATTGAAACCCCAACCTCGAGTTTGGGAAACCAAACCATTTTCCATTGCTCCATAATTGTGTATAGTACAGTAGAATAATGTTTGTAGCTGACTGCTGATTGGTTAGAATTGATTACTAATTTCATGATGAGATTACTAATCTCAATGCATAAGTTCTTATTTTGGGGGTGGTGGCAGGACGTGGGCTGTCTCTTATACACATCTCCTATCAACCCAGTGTTAGGAAAACAAAAACAACATCATTGAGTATAAAATTGTAGAATATTGTATTTAATATAATATTTGTGTCATTGCATAAAGAAAAAGTTTAGACATTATGCTTTGATAAAAATGTATGCAATAATACCCGCAGTTGGCAGGCAACAGGGATGGTACAGATTTGGATTGGATTTTATGATCCATAACATACAAGGGCAGATCCAGAATTTTTTAAAAAGAGAGTGGGGTGTGGGGGTGGTGGGGAAATCAAATCATCAGATTAGGAGCTGTCTCTTATACACATCTAGATGTGTAGGGGCAACACGAGTATAAGTGTTAGTTATCAGGCATCGCTCAAAATCTCTCGGATGTATAAACGATGACAATTTATGGGTTTCAAAAGCTTATATTTATTTTGAAGTCTACTAATATGTTAAAAATACCTATAATTTTTCTTCTCCACGAGAATGTGCTGTTTCTCCCCAACGGGTGGGCCAGCCCTCCCTGACAGCCCCCTCTGTTTTGGACTTCACACACCTGATGAAGCTGCACCAGTGAAAGCCATGCTGCCTCTTCAACTACCTTTCCCTGTTGCTCATTCTCACACAGCTTCGCAATTTCAATTAATTTGGTTAATTGAAAGAAGAACTAAAAATTATAATTACAAAAATAAAAGAAAAATGTGTACTGTGAAATATAGTACTGTAACTATTTAACTTAATAATTGCATGTTGTTTTTATCATAGTCTCTTACAGATGATAGTCTCTGCTTTACCTTATATTGAGTTGCCGAAAGATGTTAAAAAGAAAGAATCACTATTTGGATTATCAGGGAAGCATGATATTGCCAATCTGTTGTTGGATTTCATGCTTGACTACCTCCTTCTTCCATACACATTTAGGTAGGATATTTAGTATAACAACTGATTTTTATTTTTATATCTTTATTATTTTTACTGTCTTTTTTCCCCTTAACATGCATTTTAGTAGAAGTGGTCATGTCTTGTTTTTGTTACTTTTTGTATTATGATTATCATTATTTACGCTATAGTTATCATTATTAACACCATCATCATTGTCATCGTCATCAGCACCATCATCATCATCATTATTATTCTTATCATCATCATTGTCATCATCATTGTCAATGTCATGGTCATCATAACTGTCACCACTTTCTTTACTGCTGCCGCTACTGCCACCATCATATCAACAAAAACAAATGGTCATACTTGATGTATCCTTTGCTTCCTGTGCCCTGAATCAATCTTTATGTTTTGTGTTGCAGTGTAGTTACACCTGAGAATGCCACAGTAGGTCTTGGTGCACCAAGACCTGCTACTGCTACTGCTGGAGATGCCACAAACACCCTGAAGCTGAACATACCACCAGGCCTAAGTGCTAATGCTCTAAAGAAAGTGATTGGAGACAGAATTCCAGAAGCTCAAGATATTGAATTGGTAAGACAATTTATCAGGTATACCACTTGTGGTATTTTTAATCTACAGCATCAAATTTGGTAATCTTTAACCAACTTGAGTTGTAAACAAACTTGGTATTTTGTAATAATAATAATGACAATTACTGTTTTGTAAATATGTGCCTGAATAAATCAACTACAGTAGAACCCCTCATTTACGAACCCCGATTTTACAAATTCCCGATTTTACAATTGAAAATCATGTCATTGTTGTCATAAATAAAGTTCCTATTTCCTGTAAAAAACACACACACATGTCAAGAATTAATTATTAGGTGCGTGCTGGAGTTTATTCACTCAGTCTTAGAAAGGTTTGTTGTACACTATCAGCAATCTCTACTACAATACAAAACGCAGATAGTGCCCTTTGATTACACTGACATTTAACACGGCGATCATACTTCATGTCTGCAGCCGTGAGAAAACTCCGGCCAATGCGTAAATTGTTGGCATATCGATAGGCGCATAATTTATTCATCTCTGGATACACCTCCCTCATCATAATTGAATGCAGCGTTCCGTAAACTTTTACAATACGGCCTATTTGCAATTCCAGGCACCAAGCCGCGGCCTGGCAGCCCAGCCACGCCAGGGACCAACATACCAAATCTTGGCAAGAACTTTTGATCATGAAGCCTCCATGTATATACAATATTTTGACATCATTATCTGTTCTCTCAGTGATAAAATTTCATTGTATACAAATTAAATATTTTATTAAATAAATAATACCGTACATTTGTGTTTCCCAATCCTCCTCCCCCCCCCCCAACAATTGGTTGTTCTTCCTATCTACCATGATTCAACCAAACATGGTTCAGCTACACACGTTATAGCAGGGCCGTAGCCACGAGAAGTGAAATGGTCAGGCTGTGAGCGAAGCGCGAGCACTGCTGATGATTGGGGCTAGGGGGCCGCCAAGGGTCCCAGGTCGGGGTTCAGGGTTCCAGGGCCATTAAACTGTTATATTATTGTAAACCATTAAAATGTAATATTATTACATTAAGCCATTAAACTGTAATATTATTAACTAAGACCAATCAACACATAACATAAAACATGTACATATCAAAACTATTATGTTTAATCTTTCGTCGTCGGTGCTTGCATAAAACGTGATTTGGATCTAACATGATGATATTGATAAACAATCGAAATTCTCTGTACAATTTTATGCTAAACATTTATGGAGTGGACTTCCTTATGCCTTTAGTGTTGCTACACCTGTCCTTTGGAACCAGTTACCAACTGACATAAGAGAAGCTACAAGTCTGAATATATTCAAGTCAAAGCTCAAGAAATTCCTGTTTTCTTGATTTGCTGACTGCTGACCCGAAACCTTCACTTAGAAATTCTGGGAATAGTTTAACAAATTATTTCAGTTAGCTTATTTTAGCGTATGTAAGTGTAGTATAAGATTATAGTGTCCTGGGTACGACGTTATAAACTGCATCCAGTCGAGTCGTCGGCGACTAATTCCAGCAACCCCATCTGGTGGTCTTTAGCGGCCGCCGATGGGAGAGTGGATGGACACCCAGCAGCATGAAAAAAAAAAACTGAAGGGCGGATGAACTCCTCGGAGCCAACGGCCAACCATGCTTTAGTTTAAGGAGTAGGATTTTTAGTTCCATAAAATAACATAAACTTTTTTCAAAATGTCAAACTCAAAGAGCTCAATCACCAAGCGCATAGAGGCTTTTTCGCATGATGCGCTATACAAATCCAACTATTATTATTATTATTATGTTGTGGTCATATTAGACTGTAATATTATTATTAAAGAAGTCCATTCAACAAACAACATAAAACATATACATCAAAGTTATTAGGTTAAAGTTCTCATGTCGGTGCATGCGCATAAAACATAATTTCCTAAAATTTGGATCTGAGATTGACAGACAAAATTCTCTATACTATATATAGGCCTACTAATTTAAGGAGTGGACTTCCTTGATTTAGGGAAATATATATGTTTATTGAGATACACAAAGTTTAGTAGGTTAGAAGTTTAAAGGAGAGGACTTCCATGCTGTGGTCATATTAGATTGTACATTATATTCATGCACCGAAGTAGAAAGTTTAACTTAATAATTTTGATGTTTTATGTTGAATGGTTTATTTTGGGATATATGATATTTATATAACATTTGAGAATGTACTGCATATAAAATTGTAGTTTCTCTATATAATAATTTGTAATCTGATTGTATAATGCTGCCTGTTTTTATTGTATTTTATAAATTTTTATGTAAAGCGTATTGAACAGTATTCTGAAAATGCGCTATATAAAATTATTATTATTAAAATCTTAAATTTTACATTTTAATCAGCAATCTATCAGAAATACGGGGATTGGTTATACTGTAAAGCCTTCAGAACCCCTGCAGTACTAAAACTGGGATCCAACGGGCAGTGAATATTCCATTTTGGTTTTAAGTGTAGATGTTTTTTACATAATTTTAATTTTATTTGAATTCTTTTTATTTTGTATGATTCATATGTTATATTTTCCACAGATAGATGAATGCCTGAACTGATATTTTATGGGTTTCAGATTACTTTCTATACAAAACAGATATTATAAAAATCATCTATTGTCCGACTGTGTGCATTAAACATTTGACGACGACGATAATGTCTCCAAATTCCCAACACTTCACATAAAAGGGGCTTTAATTAATCTTGCACAGCTTCCTCCTCATCATCATCATCTTCTTCATCATTATAATTATTAATTGTCCATAGCAAAGTAGGGAAAAACTATGAATTCAAAGTGTATTCAATAATAGACGTCTCATAATGCACGAAGTGTATTTTAAAGAATCTAGAAAACAAAAACTTTTCAAATATCTAAAATTTATTTTCCAGCGACAAAACAAGCTAGCTCTCTTCTCATGACTCTCCCAATATGGGAACCCATCTGTGCGATAGCCAGGGTAAACTCTGGATCCGCACTTGACATGTATTTAATGCTTAAAAAAGGTATATTTATTTATAGAAAATAATGTTGCATACTAGAACTATCAGGAATAAATATACAGATAAAGGCTCGAGGGGGCATAGACACAAAAACCGCTTATAACTCAAATAGCACACATCATCTAGCACTTTAGCAGCGTGTGCAAGCGACGCATTAGCTGTAACAATGAAGCGGCTTTATTAAAAATTATTTTCTCCATTATAAAACCTCTCTTTGTTATTTTTTTTTTCAATTTCCAGACGGCTTCGCGGCCCTCCAAAAATGTTTCGCGGCCCAAATTTGGGCTGCGGACCACAGTTTGCGGAACCCCCCTAATTATAATGGATTTTATTTATCAAATTTCACAAACGTTAATCTACCATTTCATTATTTCCCCCATAAAATAAGGCACTGACACCCACCTTTTTTTTTACCTTTATTATTCATTACATAAATGTTAATTTAGGCGTAGAACAATCATATTGCTAAAAAAAAAAAATGTCCAAGCACTGTGTCTACAGCCAATCAGCGCTTTCCTTTTAAAAAGTTGTGAACTCCTGGTCTCCGGGTTATTCTGTACAGGTATTACTTGACGCCACAAGCACATAGATCGAGTGAAAAACGTTGTTGCGTCACTTGCCCTGTTGCGGCGCCCGCGGGGATGTGTTTGTTCGTAAGCTAGAAGATAAGTCATATACTGTAGGTCTATTATTGCCTAAAAAAAAAAAAGAATAAAATTTGTATACACATTAACAAGTATGTATGGTACTGTACATTATTGTGATTGTTATTTTGAATTTCTTTCGGGCGCAAGTCTAGCCTAGCCCAGCCTAGCATATCGGTAGTGTAAAGACATAGGAATTTCACACAACCCAGATTTTACTTACGAATGATTTTTTCACGAATGCCTCTGGGCCCGTCCCGTACGTAAATGAGGGGTTCTACTGTATTGCCATTTTTTTTTTTGTTAAAATCAAAATACAAGGGCACTGCATGCATTGCTGATCCCATACATTTGTGTTAATTTTTATTTGTCACCGTTGTAGCCACAACACCTAGACAAAGTTTCACTAATGTCTATTTTCTGAATTCTTACCTGGATAAACTGATATTTTCCAGTTTCCTTTTTAGAATCTTACCTCGGAAATAATAGAATTGTCCATCCCAGCCATATATAACACAGCAATGTATTAGTTTAACTTGAGTTTTAACTGATTGTTCATAATTTGAGTGTTAGTGTTGTACTGACGTATTTGTTTTTCTGTGAACTGTAGAGGAAAGTAGGTATTGTGAAGTTCATCAGTGCTGAGATCCTCCCAGAGAAAGATGTAGCTTGCCATCTGATAGTAGCATCAGCTGACACCCGTTATAAGTGAGTAGCCCCGTAATATGCTCTTCCTAATTATGTGTCATATTTATGGTAGCCTGATATTAAATTTTAAAGTATAATTATATTTAATTATCAATTTTTTATAATTGTCAGAGTTGTAACAGGAGCAGACATTGCAATTAAGCGTTTTCAAGGGTAAGTTCACATCATTTATATTTAATTCTTTGATAAGTCTTAAAGCAGAAATTTCAGTATTGGGCTGTGCCCACTGCTATATGTTTTTATACTTGAACTTAAACATAGTTTGTTCATGATTTCTTTTTAGTTTATTCTTAAATATGCCAGACACTAATCATAATGATTATCATTGTAATCATATTCATCACACCATCATACACGTTGTCGTCGTTGTTGCTGTCATTGTCGTCATCTCCGCTCTCATCGTCATTTTCATCAACATCATAGTCATCAATCATATTTATCACATCATCGTCAACATCGTCGTCATCATTGAAGTCGTCATCTCAACTGTCATAATCATAGTCATCAACATTATCATCAACCATCATCATTGACATCATCAGCATTATCATCATCATCATCATCATCAACACTGTCATTATCAATATCATCATTATCATTAACCATCTCTTTTCCATTCCAGAATAAATTGCTTTCCAACGCATCCAGAAGTTATTTCACTTTATTCAAATTCAAGTACCTCACTTGTAACAATTCTTGGCCAATGGCCAAATTGCAAGTTACAATTACAAAAGGGAATGCAATAAAACATATAAAGAATACATTAAAATGGAAGATAATTAATGTCATCTTAATAAAATTATTATTATAAGAATTGACATTAACAATGAAATTTAATAAGAAAAAAACTTTTAAGGTTTTGTCTGTGCTGCTGTTCCAATGGAGGTTATTTCCTTCAAATAATTATTGCTAAATAGTTCAGGTTGCTTTTATCTTCTAGTGAGGTAAATTGGAATGATGCTGCTGTAGTAGACAAACTCTACACTTTATTTCTTGGCAATAAGGCTACTGCGAAAGTGGTGAGTAAAAAAAAAATTATATTTAAATGATATTAAAATTGATTATGTTTATCTGTGCTTACAATCATATTAATTTGAATATCTCTTCAGGCAAACATGGTAGCTGATAATGTACGTCAACCCGTAGCGACCAGGATTAAATTGAAACTGTTTCCGTACCTGCTCAAGTCAAGGGAGGCTACAAATCATACACAGAACTTACTAAAGGTTTGCATAAATCATTTGGTTATGAATATGTACATTTATTTTGATTATGTACACTATGATTATGATGTTAAAAATTGATTTAAAAATAATAACCTGTAATATGAAAGTGAATATAGCTTATGATATTACTACACAAAATAATTATATTATATTTTGTGTATAATGAAATAAAAAATATATGCCATAATTCCCTAGTTTTCAAACCCAGACCATGGATTGAAAATTGACTGCCAGTTTCTAAATTTGGACCATGAAATATGAAAAGTTTAAAAAATAGTGTCATGTGAATTATCTGATTTTCTAGCATAGTAGTCAAACCTCTCTAAAATAAGCAAAGATATATTATACAAATATTGACTGCTTATGAGGGGAATGGTGAAATCTATTGCCCCGAGATGATGTGGAGATCGTAGCCAATCTTCCAAAGGCCAGAAGTATGACAGGCTACGGTCTCCACATCACCGAGGGGCAATAGATTTCACCGTTCTCCGAATCTATAGCAGTCAATATTTGTTTTATATACCTCATACATAGATTCTACGAGGCCAAAGAAAGTACTTACTTTCTAGCCTAGCCTAGAGGTCTACTAAGTGAATAAGCCTAGGAAATCAAAGAGTGTGTCTATAGCTCTTCTTTGCTTATTTCCTCAATTTCAACAGCACCCAATTTCTTGCAATATTTGTTGACTATGGACAAGACATATTTAATTTGTCTCTTGGTTCTTCTGCTATTGGCTTCATCAATAAGTATAGGCCTAGTCTAGTCCGGTTCTGCATCCAGGAGTTTGAACCGACAGCCTCCATAATTATGTTTATCGTCTACTTACTGATTCATGGCACTTTCATGGGCCAATTTCTGTCGTTGTAGAGGTCGCAGTCCCCTCTACAGTCAGCGCTATGGTGGGCCTAAAGTTTATACCACGCGACAGGTCAAAAAAGTACTATTTTTCAGGGGTATAGTCAGATATACTAATATTAATCAGATGCTTCTATCTATCTATCTATCTATCTATCTATCTATCTATCTATCTATCTATCTATCTATCTATCTATCTGTATGAGGTATATAATACAGAATAAAAACATATGTTTAAAAAAAAAAATACTACTTTGGGCTTATGTATTGTCTGAGAAAATATTTTGTGATTTACTTTTCGAAAAACCAACTACTGTATTGCCACTGTTTGTGAAATAAACACCCGGAAAAGAAAAAATAAAACCATCCTTCCTACTTCAGGCATCAATTCTGATTTGTGTAATGTTTCCCACAAAAAAAGAATTGTCAAACGTGGTACATGAGGTTCTCACGTTAAATTTATCCATAACAGGTGGTGTCAGAGTGTGTAAGTGGAGAGTCGAGCCACGATAAGCTTACAATGATGGGTCTGCAGTTTGTCCACCATGTGTCAACACACAGCAGTGAGGCTAACCTGAAGGCAATGGGTTCAATATTGATGCCAATGATGGTGGAGGCAACGCAGACCAAAAAAGTGAGCGTCTTGTACCTTGCACCTTGTAGGTTCTACTTCCAAAAAACATCCATTAGGGATCAGTACTGGAAGTTGATATGAGGGTTTGTGGACTACCATACTTGGGGTGATTG
Source organism: Anneissia japonica (assembly GCF_011630105.1). Lineage (NCBI taxonomy): Eukaryota > Metazoa > Echinodermata > Crinoidea > Comatulida > Comatulidae > Anneissia > Anneissia japonica. The sequence continues at coordinate 571,862 of NW_022747660.1, read as the reverse complement.
GGACTTGACTTTATTTGGTTTTGTTTTTGAGGTCTATTTGGATTTATGTGGATGGATGAATTGAATTGCCAGTTTTTTTAATTAATAAAATACTAAACAGATGTAATACTAAAATTATTATGTTAATAATGAGTAAGTTAGTTTGCTAATTTACTTATGTATGAATTAGTTATTCATTTAGTAAAATGTGCCCATTTAAAAAAAAAAACAAAAAAACAAAAAAAACAAAAAAAAAGACACAGAAGAATACTATTAAACAACTCTCTCTTCAATCTCCACTGAAAATTAATTTTTCTTTGGAAATGGGCTCTATACAATTTTGTATGAACATGAACAAATACATTGATAACTTATTGCAAATTATTGCACTTTGTTTTTAATTTCCATTATCAGTGAAGTCTATTTCATGAACCAGGTGAATGAAAATAATACCAAAATGCAATTTAAAACTATTTTTAGAAATTTCTGAAAGTATAGTGAATGATATTGTTAGAATTGGTAAATTCTTTTAATCGGTGTTTCTGTTTTGTTTTCTTTTTACAGAACAGCAAGCAAAAAGGATTGGCATACACAGCTGTTGCTAAATTATCAAAGTATGATGCTAATTTTGTGAATAGCTAGAAAAACAATTAATTGCCAGTATTTTCTTAACTAGACCACCCCTTAAAAATAATTTTGTTGTCCATCTTGAAACTCCATATCACTATATACAAAATACCACGCCGTTGTCCTTCTTTGAATTGAATTTATTCAGTATCATTAAATAGAAAAAAAACATTACAAACATGAAAACATCAGTATACCAGTTTACATTGAGATAGATAAAAAGGCCCAAATCCAGAAGTTGAAAATTGCTCTAAATATATAGTCATTAGTAAAAATGTAAATAATTTACTTTTTATCAATTATTTCTTTCATTAGTGTGACTACAGAACAAACTACAAAAAATTAAAGATTCAAATAAGAATATTAAAAAATATATATAGTTTAATAAATTATATTTTAAAATGCATCAAACTATTACAAGAGATAATAACAATTTAAAAGAAATACAATACGTAAGATCAGTAACTATAGACATTTATATTTGATTTTTAGAAATGCCTAATTCTATTCCTAATATTTAAAAATATATATAGCCTAGTTTAATAAATTATATTTTAAAATGCATCAAACTATTACAAGAGATTTTACACAAATACAATACGTGAGATCTGTAACTATAGACAGTTATATTTGATTTTTAGAAATGCCTATTCTCTTTACTCTAAAATGTTATGTTTTTCCAATTCCAGGAGGTTGCCAGAACTTGTTACAAACGACATTTCAATTGTACAGAGCTTCTTTGATGCCTTGTGCAAGGTACGCTATGATAAAAATAATGCCTTACAGAATTATGAAATAGTGATAATGGTCACATTTTTAAAAAGTCCTCATTTTAATTGGAAATTTCGAAATTTGTGCTTGGCTCCTGCTGAGCCTCGGCAGCTGCAGTGCTGCACCACCCAACTAAACTACAATATATACGGATACAAAAGCATTGTCCTTAACCCACCTCTCGATATGAGGGTTATTTGAAGAGCCAAGCAATTAGACTCCAATTTAAACCGGACACTGTCCAGGTTTAAACTGGTCTTCAGCACAAGCAACACGAACAATACCTCTCATCCAACTGCTCAACTAATACTACTTTAACAGTAGATATGTGGCTTGGTTGTGATTGCATTACAGTTCTTGATTCATGAGTTACAACCCTGCTACACAGCACTCTGCTTCCTAGTAATGTGAACTTTATAGCATCACTTTGTTCCGCTATAAAATACATGAGTACACTTGACGTTGAATGCAGATATTAAAAAAATTATTTTATTTTACCTTTTTTTTCATATAATTAATCTGTCAGATAATAATTTAAAATAATAGTTTTGTTAAATTATTCTACTTTAGTTTCGTTTCATTGCTTGTTTCTTTGTTTGATATTTTTTAGGAGGATCCTGAGATGAGGATGCACATACAGGAAGCCCTGTCCATGATGACAGATGCATTTAAGGACATGCCAGAAGCTAACCTTTTGACTATGGAAGCTATTATCTTAAGTAATGCAGAGAAGGTATGTCATTCAGCCTCATGTTAGTAGTTTTCGTATTGTTGACAATTGTGTGCCAAGGTGGACTTTTGTGGGATAGCAGTGGCGGATACAGGAATTTGAAACAGGAGACCCATGGAAGGACATTTGTAAATATGGGTGTGTGGTCGGGGCAGGGTGGTGTTCATATTGAATTCTAATGTGCCTGTTTAGTTCTATTTCTGTATATTTCATCAATTGAAATTCTGTTTTTTGTTTAGGTCGAGCCACAGGCCCGCCTAGCAGCAGCCCAGTATGCTGCCCAAGTCTTTCCATCAAATCACATACCTTCTAGATACGTCTTACTCCTGAACACCGCTGACAGGTACGTCTTCTACTAAAACCTTCTCCAGACTATCAAATTTCATTAGACAAAAACATGTGACATGCCTAAATATGGTCATGATGACATCATATCATGACCATATATAGGCATATCATGACTATATATGGGCATACAATAGCTTTTTGTCAAAGCGTGGACAGAGATTTAGTAATTTCCCAACTTGCATACATCAAACTATAGAGTGTGCACTTCATATTATTGACTTAATCTTAACAGACCTCAATAAAACAAACCTGTTTATGTATTTTCATAAAACAATTTTAGTAAAGAAGACATTCGTCAGATGAGTTTGAAAGCAGTGCATGTTGGAGTGAAACAGGATTTATCCATTCAGACTGAGATTCCTAAAGGAACTCATCTGATGCCTAAATTCCAGGAGATGGCCCATTATATTTACCAAAAAGTAAGTGCAATTTCAGACTCAAAAAAATGAACTATAGTTTTAAAAAAATATATTGTTTCACTATAGATATTGTACTATTTATCATCATTTCATATTCAGTTATACTTGCTTAAGTCGACATTGCCTAACTCAAATAATTGTGGCAAAGACAAGCCAAACCAGTCACTCGCCGCAAAAATCGATTTTGAGTTATTAATACAGTGTTAGAGAGTAAAATAATAGCTATAAAATAATAAAAAAAAATCATTCAAATCCGACATTTCCTTATGAAGTTACAAGCGTTTAACCACACAGTTGTTTAAAGTACAATATATGAGAAATTAACCGTCAAAGTTTATGATTTCAGGCATTTCTCATGCAGAAATTATCTTTAAAACCTTAAAAAGTATTGTTTTAACATTGAAAATGGGGAAAATAACAGCATAGAATGATGTGTAGATATATAAAGGTTAGTTTAGTGCAATAAAATAGATTTTTAAAAATTTGACATTCCAGCATGTTTTGGCCATTTTCTCTGAAACACGATTTGCGACGAGTGACTGGTTTGGCTTGTCTTATCCACAATTTCTAAGTTGATCTTATTTTACATGTTGCTATTGTTGTGTTTTCCATTAATTAACAATCTGTAAAAAGTCAAATAATTTTTCAATACCATTTTGGATTCGATGTGGTCAAGTTTAACTTTAATATATTATTTGTTATCAAATGCTAATAGATTCAAAATAGATCATTTCTACAATATTAAAACTAAATAGTGTTGTGGAGTAATAATAATAAATGAGATTTGTGTATCGCTCATATCCATTTTAAAGAAATGCTCAAGGTGCTTGAGAAAACAAACGGAAAAAGAAATATTTTGAAAACTAAATATCCTAAAATTTACCAGAAGCAAGGGAAACCAGCATTACTGCTTTTTGAAGCCCCTGTGAGGGCTGACTGGAAGTAGTAAAAGTGTAGGTTGTTGGTGATTAAATTACCTGCCGTCAAATCCCAGGGTCTTGGCTTCAAATCTTGAGAAAGCACATGATTTTTTTTTCTGACTAAAAACTGCCTCTACAATGCTTCAGCCTGGTAATGTAATTTAATGGGAATCAATATACTCTAGCACATACTAAAGACTCAATGCACTTAAAAATACAAGAAAAAACGGCACTGAATATGTGTTGACCTTCTAGGACTGTCTCTTATACACATCTAATAATGCCTTACAGAATTATGAAATAGTGATAATGGTCACATTTTTAAAAAGTCCTCATTTTAATTGGAAATTTCGAAATTTGTGCTTGGCTCCTGCTGAGCCTCGGCAGCTGCAGTGCTGCACCACCCAACTAAACTACAATATATACGGATACAAAAGCATTGTCCTTAACCCACCTCTCGATATGAGGGTTATTTGAAGAGCCAAGCAATTAGACTCCAATTTAAACCGGACACATAAGAGACAGCCTGAACACCGCTGACAGGTACGTCTTCTACTAAAACCTTCTCCAGACTATCAAATTTCATTAGACAAAAACATGTGACATGCCTAAATATGGTCATGATGACATCATACCATGACCATATATAGGCATATCATGACTATATATGGGCATACAATAGCTTTTTGTCAAAGCGTGGACAGAGATTTAGTAATTTCCCAACTTGCATACATCAAACTATAGAGTGTGCACTTCATATTATTGACTTAATCTTAACAGACCTCAATAAAACGAACCTGTTTATGTATTTTCATAAAACAATTTTAGTAAAGAAGACATTCGTCAGATGAGTTTGAAAGCAGTGCATGTTGGAGTGAAACAGGATTTATCCATTCAGACTGAGTTTCCTAAAGGAACTCATCTGATGCCTAAATTCCAGGAGATGGCCCATTATATTTACCAAAAAGTAAGTGCAATTTCAGACTCAAAAAAATAAACTATACAGTAGTTTAAAAATATGTTGTTTCATTATAGATATTGTCCTATTTATCATCATTTCATATTCTGTTATACTTGCTTAAGTCGACATTGCCTAACTCAAATAATTTCTAAGTCGATCTTATTTTACATGTTGCTATTGTTGTGTTTTCCATTAATTAACAATCTCTAAAAAGTCGAATAATTTTTCAATACCATTTTGGATTCGACGTGGGCAAGTTTAACTGTAATATATTATTTGTTATCAAATGCTAATAGATTCAGAATAGATAATTTCTACAATATTATTATAACTAAATAGTGTTGTGGAGTAATAATGATAAATTAGATTTGTGTATCGCTCATATCCATTTTAAAAAAATGCTCAAGGTGTTTGAGAAAACAAACGGAAAAAGAAATATTTGGAAAACTAAATAGGGGACTAAAGGGAAACCAGCATTACTGCTTTTTGAAGCCCCTGTAAGGGCTGATTGTAAGTAGTAAAAGTGTAGGTTGTTGGTGATTAAATTACCTGGCGTCAAATCCCAGGGTCTTGGCTTGAGAAAGCGCATGATTTTTTTTCTGACTAAAAACTGCCTCTACAATCCTTCAGCCTGGTAATGTAATTTAATGGGAATCAATATACTATAGCACATAATAAAGACTCAATGCACTTTAAAAATACAAGAAAAAACGGCACTGAATATGTGTTGACCTTCTAGGATAAGCTGGAAAGGTCACCCCCTATAAATGTGATTTAAAAAAAAACATAGAAAATGAATAAAAAAGGTCGTTAATAATGATGGGGTTAGGTGTGATTGGTTGAAATTTGGCATTTTTATCCTAATGTGTAAATAATAATAGATTTAATTGAATTTTGATATTTTTTAATCTCACAGGCTAAATTACGGATCAAAGGGACGTCAAGAGTTACAATAGGAACAATGGTGATTCCATTTACCCCAGCTGTGTTCAACGAGATCATATTTTACCTGCGGTCCTGCCTAGTCTATGAAACAGGAGTAACACCTGTCATGGATGCTTTAGAAATGCAGGACCAAGCACCAGGACTTTACCCACATGTCCAAGAACTCCTCAGCAGTCCTGGAGGAGAGACTGTGATGAACTATGTTGACCTGATACTACAACTTCTCAATGTTTCTGCAGAACCTCAGGCCATGTACTGCCTTGTGGAAATTGTTGCAATAGCTAACACTCTTTTGGCTGACATGTTCTTTAAAAAACTTGACTGGATAAAGGTAAGTGCTGTAGGTATACAAATATTGATATTATAACTTTATAGATAAACTGTCATATTGCTGGATCTAATGACAAGAAAAGAAGTGTGGAAAAGATGTTTTGGGGTAGGAAGTTTATATTTGTTTTGTATTCCCAATAAATGATTCTTATTTTGAAGAGGTGCTCCATGAAGAGAAAGTTGGTGTAATTGTGTATTCATTCAGGTATTGTCATTGGAATTGTAAAATTAAGTTAGTCACTGACTGTGTAAGGCTATTGTTTCACTTGAAGAATACCAACATATTTATTGATATACTCTTATGAAAGTTTACATACACCCCCTCTCCACAAGGGTGGTTGTGAATTGGTCTGTACCCAGGAGACACTACCGTTGTTCTTTTTCAATACATAAAATGCCATAATGTTCAAATTCAAATTTCAGAATATAATGGTTGGTTTTTATGTCATTTACACATTCTGCTGCCCCTAGAGTGGTTTAACACTGTATAAAGTATTTCTTTTAATTTATTTTGCCAATGTAGAATTTCATGAAATCTGGACGGGAAGTTATTCGTGATCTTGCTGCTCAGTTGATGTCAGTGGTGGGAAATGCTGCTGATCAAAGTCAACTCTCAGTCATTCTCACTGATTTACTAAACCTGGCCAAAAGCAAGGTAAATATTTAAATATTATTAAGAGACCAGATTTAAAATTACAGTTCATAGAACTCTCCTATAAAAAAGATTAACAAGAATATAAGGTAAAAGTGAATTGTCATAATATTCAAGTTATTTTTTTCCATAACACCCATCTTCTTTCTCTACTTTGATAAAAAGAGTCTAGAAATTCAGCATGGGGCCATCCTAGGCCTAGGCTACACCATTGGTAGACGATATTTATTAGATAGGAAAGCAAAAGAAGATGTCATGGTGGAAGATATGGAAGTTGATGAGTCCACTACAACTCATGGCATAGCTGCAGTTATAAAAGAAGCTGTAGAGTATATAGGTTTGTATGACATTTTCAGTTTTTATATTTTAGTTATGTTGTATTTGTATGCAGGATTGTTTTCCCGTATATGCCTACTGCCCATTCACCTCCAGGGGTGGCGTTGCGCTGCAGCTACACTGGATCTCCACGCTTGTTTGCTAAATATTAATCTTCAAAATATGATTTTTGTGAACTGACACCAAAGTAGGTGATTTAGTAGATTTTTGCACCCAGTCAGAGCTGAGGATAAATAATGCAACAATAATTATGGAGTTTTGGAACTTGTGTGTAAGAAACTATCTAGGCTGGGCTACGTAAAACCATAGTCTGACAATTTCTTCATGCTAAATTAGGTCAACCCATGTGAGTTTAAACACTCAACATATTCACGTCATGCTCAAGACTTACACTAGGCTCAAGTCACACCTGGCTAAGTACCAGTCTGATTTAAAAGATGTTATACAAACATTCATTGCACAATAATAAGTGCTGGCAGCTGTGTCTAGAATTTCTTATGAAATTTACGTATAAGACTGTTTTATATTTACAGCAAAATGTTTAGGCAGCGATCAAGAACTTTTATGCATTGCTGCCTGCACTGCCATTGGGGAAATTGGCCGCAACGGAACACTTCCATTTCCCAGGACCCAAAGAAATCAACCGGAAGAAAAAAGTGTAAAGCATGAAGATGCCAACATGAAGGATGGTATAAAGAAAGCTAAAATGAATGAGGAAAAACAAACAGATGAAGATATGAAAGTAGATGAAGAAGTAAATGATGGGATGAACCTCTTTTCAATTGTCAAGAAACTTAGTTCTAAACTTTACTCAATCAAAATTCCACATAAGGTGAGATTTTTCTTATCAAGTTTACTCTGTGGAGCCATGGCGATTAGTTGACAATACGATTTTCGTGTATATTTGTGAAAGAATTTGTAGGAACAGGGCCATGGTGTGAATGCTCTTTTCTTGATTAAGGACAGTTAAATATAATTATTTCAATTGTTCAAAATTGTAGAAAGTTGTCAGGTGCTAATAATGACAATACAAAGACTATATACCAATGTGGTGCCTGTAAGCTAAACAAAATCTTTAAAATTGTTGTTATATAGATTGATTGTTGCTCAAGTTAATATTCTATGTTCCTTTATGTGTAGTTGAAGGAGAGAGCCTGCAAGAACCTTGGTTATATACCCATTGGTGATCCTGATTTCCCATACACAGAAGAGGTTTTGAGGCTCCTAATGAAAACAGCAGATGTAAGAATAAAATGCTTTTTTAAATATGTATTACTTATTATTTTATTATATGCATTCATTTTTATCAATTAGTTTGTACTTGAGCTTCATGAGGAGAGTAAAGGAAAAGGTAAGAGAATAACCCACAACTCGCAGCTTCATTCTGCTGAATTGCATATGGGCCTGGTCCGTGACTACCTAGCAGTCATAAAGAGGCTCTTATAGTAGCTACATGTTCACATCATTCCACAACGATAGGGACTGATATGAATCATAGCATTGGGGTATCCTCCTAGTCTTCCGAAAGATGCTTGGGTTCCTTAAAGTACACACATTTAAGTCCTTATCTGAGCAGACTTGGTTCTACCAACTGAAGCCTGGAAACGGCTAGAACCAGCGCCGATGTTCAGGCTGTAGTTGCAGCACCCCTGACTTACCACTCGGCCACTCGACTTGCCAGAGGCCTAAGATGAGACGTGTATTAGATTGACCTTATTTTTAGTGTTACTGGTTGATGAAGATCTGATACTCTGTACCTATAATTTATATAATATAATTTTTTTTACTATTAATATTGAAATTACCTTATACTCACTAGTGCAAATATTAGTTTAAACTTCAATTCTGTTGTATATTTTTGAATTAATTATTACATTATTATTCCTCAGACCAAACAAATAGAATTACAGTTCACAGTAGGAGAAGCTGTTAGTCAGGCTGCTTTGGCATTCCACTGTCCTGCAAGAAGGGATGTCTGGAGCCAGGCTGAACCTGTTCTTGATCTCACTGAGGATGAAGCAGCTAAGGATAGAGTAGAGTGGACCTTACTGAAGATCTTGAAAGAATATGTGACCAGTGAAAATCCACATAAGAAACAGGTATTATATTTCTTATTTTTAAATTTTATGTACTCAGCAATTAAAATTAATAATTTATTTATCTGTTCAACCTGGAAAAGGAAAAGGACAAAATTTATAAAGCATTAAAAAACACAAGCAAGAAAAGAAAATACAAAGAATGAGTCAACATACCGAGGAAAAATAAATAATAAGACAGAACAAAATATAAAGTTGTTAAACCTTCTATTTTTCTTCACATGTTAGGCTGCTTGTATTTGGTTGTTATCTATGGTAAAGCAATGTGGCAGCCATCCTGCATTAAAGTGCCGCTTCAAGGAACTTCAGCAGGCATTCATGGACCTACTGAGTGAAAATAATGGTGAGCCTACAGATCAATTTGACTATTAATGCTATTAATGTGATGGGAAATTTTATTTATGTGTTAATAGGAGTGTTGATGAGGATGGAAATGTCAATGATGATGATGGTAATGGTGACAGTTGTGATGATGGCAGTTTTGATGATATGATGTGATTTCTTATGATGTTGATAAAGATTGTTATCAATGATGGTGTTGATTTTTTTTTTGTAGAATTCACACAGGATGTTGCATCCAAGGGGTTAAGTCTTGTTTATGAGCAGAGCAGTGAAGAGAGTCGACAGGAACTTGTTACTGCATTAGTGGATAGGCTTATGACTGGTAAAAGGTAATTAAACAAACTTTATTACCATTATTTTTATGCTTACTTTTATTATTTCAGACTGTTATTAAATATAACACATTAAATGTAAATTTAAATTAAAAAAACTTATCTTTCTTTTAATCCATAATCCCTATCATAAAATTGTATCATGTAGAGTGATTAGTTTTGTAGATCTTTTGGTTAGTTATATTATGAATCAACACTCAGAGATCATGGCTTCTGATTAGTTAATTATTTTGGTATTATCTGTATATAATATGCAAGTATAAATACATTGTTATTCTTGGATGACAACCCATTAAGTATTGAATTTCAGTATAAAGGTGTTTTTTTTGTTGTTGCTTGATTTCCTACCATTATTTCTTTAATAACCTAGGGTTTAATTTTTTTTAAATTTATTGTTTGTGTTTTTCTATAATGTTTTCCAATTTATTTCCAGAGCCAAGCAAACAGTGACTGATGATACTAAATTATTTGACGAAGGGGCTCTAGGAAAAAATCCCACTGGGTAGGTAATCATTTAACTCGGTTTTTATTGTTAACAAATTTAAATTTAATATATCCAATAATTTATTGCCTTTCACATAAAATCAATTTATGTGTCATCATTTTCTTCCAGAGGTGGCCTAACAACTTACAAAGAGCTGTGCTCATTGGCTAGTGATCTCAACCAACCAGATTTGGTGTACAAATTTATGCATCTAGCCAGCCACAATGCAATGTGGAACTCAAGAAAGGTAATGAGATATGTTTCAATTTTATGAATTTACTTAATACAAATATGTACATGAGCCTGTCTATGTTATGCTTCTGGTTCTATCAGGATAGAATGCACTTGAGGTATAAATTCATAACTATTAACCTTACATTTAATTGCCTCTATGGCAGTTACTATTTTGGCTATTTTGTGTATGATAAAGCATGATTTTTTTTTTTATGGCATTAGTTAAATTTATTTTAATATTTTCAGGGAGCTGCATTTGGATTTGGGACAATTGCCAAGCAGGCCAGTGAGCAGCTAGCTGCCCACTTGCCCAATATTGTCCCCAGGCTGTACCGATACCAGTACGATCCAAACAGACAGATCCAACAGGCCATGACCAGCATTTGGTCTGCACTCGTGACTGATGAAAAGAAGGTGATTGACCAATACTTGCTGGAGATCCTTAAGGATGTGCAGGTCAACCTGACTAACTCTCAATGGAGGAATCGCGAGTCAAGTTGCAGAGCTCTGGTGGATCTCCTGAGGAACAGGGAGCTGGATAGTTTAGTCAGTGAACTGCCAGAACTATGGGAGACTTGTTTACGGGTGGCTGATGATATTAAGGTGAGTATTGATTAGCATGAAAGTTCATTAATGTGAGTAATTCTATTTGTTTTAATTTGGATTCAAAGTATTCTTTATTGTCATGCACAACTGTATTATTTGGCAGGGGCTGTAGCCTCAATATCACAAAGCCATAACTTACTTAACCACACTCTATCAACAGTGCAAGCAGGGTTTAGCACTCTCATTATAATCTTCATCATCATTGTTATCATCACCATCATAGTTATCTTCATGACCATCGTCCTCACAATCAACTTCATAATGATCACCATAATTATCATCAATACTCTACTTTCGGATATTGCTGTGCTATATGTAATTATATTATATTATTCCATTTTCATATAGGCAACAGTGAGAGAAGCAGCTGAGGCATCTTGCCGCCAACTTAGCAAGGTCGGTGTCATAGGCTATTGTAATAATATTTTGAATATTTGTATCATCATTATATTATGAGTTATATAGCTCCTTTCCCAAATGTTCAAGGCACTTCACACTGACTAAAACCACCTAATATCTAAAAGTCTTACGAAAAAAGAATCATTAAACTGTTTACAAATAATTCAAAGGAAATAGGTAATATTAGTTATTTTATATTATATATCGTACTATAAATGATTACTTTTGTAATAATCAGTACTGTGCTATCAAGTATTGAATTGTACCCCCAATGCACCAATGGAAGTAGTAGGACTAGCGTTCTACATCATTATCATGAATTGCTGTGTTTTGTCAAATACAGGTATCAATCAAACTATGTGATGTGGACAGGGGTAAGCTAGGGACCCAGGCCATTGCAGCTGTTCTACCATGTCTCCTCAAAGGACTTTCAAGTGCAATCGATAAAGCTAAAAAGATATGGTAAGATGATAGTGAAACAGTTCATTATTTAATTTACTGATTGCTTTAATGAATGACTGATTGATAAATTTATGAATTGATTATTCAACCTGTTAAAATGACCGATTGATTAATGAAGTGATCGATTAATCGTTAAAATCGTTGCCTTTTTATCTTTGGGTCCTGCACATTTCACTCCAGACTTCTTTATGTAACATCACTATATATCGAGCTTAAACATGTGATTGTCTTCTGTGATTAATCCTGTATGAAATAATATTAAAAACAATTTAAGTTGGTAGTTTGTAGATTGATAGTTGTATATTGTAAGACAGCTTGATTTCCTAGAGCTTTGTCCACACTATCAAATTTTATGAGACAAAAACTGATATAGTGCAATATGACATCATTATGCCCATATATGGGCATGTCACATTAATTTGTCACATAAAATTTGATGGAATGGACTGAGCTTTATTCAGTTTGTAGCTGCCTAGCCACTTTTAAAAATGTATTATTATTCTGTTACAAAATATTTGATACAAAAACCAATTATTGAATATTAATTCACTATTGCATGTATTTAAATCTAGTGTCGTTGAAATTAAAACATTTCTTCCGTCCGATCGTTTGATGCAAATCTTGATCAACTTTTATTCTCATTTTTGTTTTTATTAGCTTGGATACTATTGTGAAAATTGCTAAGAATGCAGGTAAAATGCTGACGCCTCACATTCCACTATTGGTTGTTGCTTTGCTTGAGTCGTTAAGTGGACTTGAAGACGACCGTTTGAATTATCTGTCTTTACGTGTCAGTGGAAACGAAGGTGTTGTTGAGAAGGTAAACATTGAAGAATATACTTATTATGAGGGTGATAATGAAAAGGGGAATATTAATTAATAATATTTTGTTTAATGAAGGGTTATGGAAGTAAAGTAAAATAAAAATGTGGTAGTAGTGATGGAATTATTGATGATCATATGTGGCAAAGACAAGCCAAACCAGTCACTCGTCGCAAATCGTGTTTCAGAGAAAAAGGCCAAAACATGCTGGAATGTCAAATTTTTAAAAATCTATTTTATTGCACTAAACTAACCTTTATATATCTACACATTATTGTATGCTGTTATTTTCCCCATTTTCAATGTTAAAATAATACTTTTTAAGGATTTAAAGATAGTTTCTGCATGAGAAATGCTTGAAATCATAAACTTTGACGGTTAATTTCTCATATATTGTTCTTTAAACAGCTGTGTGGTAAAACGCTTGTAACTTCATAAGGAAATGTCCAATTTGAATGATTTTTTACCATTTTATAGCTATTATTTTACTCTCTAACACTATTAATAACTCAAAATCGATTTTTGCGACGAGTGACTGGTTTGGCTTTTCTTTTCTGTCTGACGATGATATGAGAGGAACAGTAGCCAAGAATAATGATGATAGTATTGTATGGGATGATAATGATAGGAATGGAGATGATGATGGGATTCATAGTATATGCATTATTATATACACTATACTGTACTTTAATATTTTTATACACTTTTATCTTTTATAAGCTTGATGATATAAGAGTAGCAGCTGCTAAATCTTCTTCAATGATGGAGACAGTAGCCCTGGTGAGTGCAGTCACAAGACTTAATACTATCCTATAAACAAACTATATGGAGTGGAGTTGAATAGCTCAGTGGTTAAGATGCTTGTCATCTAATCCCAGGGTCCTGGGTTCAATTCCTGTTCGCAGGACTTTTTCTCACGACTAAAAAACTACTCCACTCCTTAAACTTTATAAAGAAACTTTGCTGATAAATGCATCATGTTATTTCATTTCTTTAAAAGGGCCCCTGAATAATATCAGCTGACCTTCTAGGATATGCTGGAAAATAAATATGGTTAAAAAAAACTATATACATTAACAAAAGTACAACCAATAGTAAACTATGTATTGTTGATTGACATATTTGTATATTTTCCAATGCTCAGTTCTATCACAGATTAGCCTTCATGTTGGTATATTCCAAATAAACAAAAGAGATGAATAATTGAAATCAAAGAAAGAGTAGTGTAGACAATTATTGTGATGAATAGCCATTCTCCCTGCAGCTAGATGGATTCTCCATCCAGATAAGTAGACTTATGGTATTTATTTGTCTCATTTATTTTCTCATTGCTTTGCTATTCTAGTGCACACAATATGTTGACAAAGAGGTTTTAAAGGAACTTGTACCTAGACTTATCGATGTCATAAAATATGGAGTTGGAGTAAATACTAAGGTGAGTTTCCTGTGGTTTGTATCTGTAGTCAGATGTATGACACCATGCTGCCTTTTTCACAAGGCACTATATTTATCTCCAACCATGATTTGCATCTTCACAGCATTCTTGTTTCCTTAACCTACAGAGCTGCATTAATTGGTTAATAAATTGTTTCTATTTACCTTATTTTGCTAGGCTGGAGCAGCTAATTTCATGGTGATGCTGAGCAACCATTGCCCCAGGGATCTTGAAGAATATGCAAGTAAGAGAAACAGTACAAATTTGTTTGTATTATGCTATCTCATCAGTGCTTATATTCTTTATGGTTAAGCATACTTAGAGGCTGTACTGAGATGATATGCTCTACATGAAACTAATTTATTTTTATTATTGATATCATACAATTTGAGGCACTTTAACAGCAATATAGGCCAAGAGAAACTACAAAAAATTAAGCGTGAACCTTTAAAACTTCTGTCATACTTTATAAAAATGTTTGCTAGATTTTGTTTGCTATTATTCTTCCATTGTTGTATCATAATGGATGTGGGTATATTTGTTGTGCATGTAATTGTTTTTTAAATCATATTAATTAATTCATTATTAAATTTGATCTTTTAAATTTAATAATTTGCTATTGTAGGTAAGATTCTGAGCAGTCTTCTAGCTGGTTTCAGTGATCGTAGTGCTGCAGTCAGAAAAAGCAATGCATCAGCCATTGGACATCTTGTAGAGGTAACCTCTTCAAAGACATACTGATGATGTTTTACCACTTTGTTCACTACTATATTAACTTGTTTATAAATTGAAAGGCTACATATTAAAACATGTGTTGTGGTTTCTCTTACAGGTAGCAAAAGACAGTAGTGTTGAAAAACTCATAAATCGTCTCAAATCCTGGTATCTTGAAAAAGATGGTAAATAAATAATCAATTTTTAGTAATTTTTCCAATACAAATTTCTTCAGTATTTGCAGAAATTGCTAATTATTATCTTCAGTACAGATACCAATCTTTTATATTAAGTTTTATTAAGTACTTTGTAAATTCAAATGGTTTTATATTTATTGTTGATGCTATTTTATTATTGATTATTGTTATCAGTTTAAATCAATGTTAACAATTACCATCAGACAAATTTGTTTATCAACAAATATTAATACTCGTTAATGATTTGTTTCTAATAGATGATGTACTTCGCGACGCATGCGGTTTGACTCTCCATGCGATTTCTCGTCACAATGCTGATATTTTGAAGAATCATGCATCTGCAGCTTTACCTTTGACATTTTTAGCTATGCATGAGAAGTCAGAGAAAGGTTGGTTTGGTTTATTATTCTTTTAAACATTTCATTTTATTAAATGGACTACATTCAGATGTGAGCTAGTTATTTAAATTTTATTGGCAAATTAGTTTAAAGCATGTTTTTTTTTTATACTACTAACACCACTGCTGCTTAGTGTATTTTGTCAAATCAGAATATTTATTTTTTGCAATAATATTGTATATATTATTTCACACATATTAATTTGTAAACTATTATTTTCTAGAATGCTTTCATTTCTTTTCTTACTTACAGGAAGAGGAAATTCAGATCAAGTGGAATCCATCTGGGAGGAAATCTGGCTTGATTCAACACCGGGCACTGAGGGCGGTATTCGCTTATTTCTACCAGAGCTTGTAGCCATTACCCAAGATGCACTAGCTTCACAGTCCTGGCCTAGAAAAGCTCAGGGAGCTAGAGCTATTAACACCATAGCTAGTAAGCTAGGCTCTACCCTGACACAGCCACATCTTGGTAGGCTTCTGCAGCTGGTAGTGAAAGGCCTAGCTGGTAGAACATGGGATGGTAAGGTAAGCATGTTTTAGGATGACAATGAGATTATTTGTAGTCAGTGTTTTGCAATTATGTAACTTTCATAAACATACTGCTAACTGCTTGTTTTTGTAGGAGTCGTTCACAATTATCAACATTTTCACAAGTGTACAAACAGTACTCTTTTTTCGGTACCCTCTCCCTCCTCTCTGAACTTGTACAAAAAATGTTGATTTTGCTTTGTTGATACCATTCTCCATTTTTTTGTGAAGTCAACTAAAGCAATGTACTTGGTTGGTTAAAAATAAATATATCAATGGTTACATTATAATTTTATCATTATTTTACATATTGCGTGTTATTTTGAATCAACATTATTATACATATGTAAGAGTGTCCAAAATTCTTTACCCCATCCCTCCTAGTGTACCAAAAAATGATAGTAATGTTGAACGACCCCTTAAATAAGAACACCTCATAAAATTAATAGAAACATCTGTCCTATAGTACCATTTATTATGCTAAAATAACTTGTGTGTTGTCATTCTTTTTCATCTGTGACTGCAAAAAAAAAAAAAAATAAACTAGTGAAAAACCTTTAAAACCATGGGCACTTTAGAGAATTACTTTGTAAATTGATATGTACAATTCTTTTTATTTTATCCCCAGGAGGAGTTGTTAAAGGCACTAACATCCCTGTGCACAAAATCAAAGTAAGTTGATATCAACAGACATTTTTTAGACTAATGAAGCTCTTTAAACTAACTCCTAAAAAGGATTGTGTGGAGGTGTTTTTAGTCGTAAGAAATAAAACTAAATCCTCATAAAAATAGCAGTAAAATTCCAGTAGAAATACATTAGACAATAGAAGTAAAAAAAGATGACAGATAAAACATAAAATGGTAAGAAACCATTAACAAAAGTATATTATACATGAACATTTGTTTGAATATATTTTTATCTGAGTCTGTCATGAAGTTTGAATACATTTTTATCTGACATGTCATAAGTCACAAAATATTAAAATATGTTTTAAAAAATAATAAATATAATTAAATATTATGAAGAAATTAAAAGCTAGCGGTTTATTTCGTTAGGAATGTGACGATGAGTGAGGAAGATACCTCAACAGAACAACTGACTATGCAAGAGATCTTATTAGCATTGTTGAAAGAGTGCAAGAAGGAGAAGATTAGCTACAAGGTAGAGGCTTTGCAGTGTATATCTACAATACTCTTGGCACATGATATAGATAGGTTTGCTGAATTGGCAGATATTCTGTACCCTGTTATAGACAAGGTAAGTGCATTATGTAATCAAAATCATGATCTTCATCATCATCAGCATCAATACATCAGTATCATGTCATCATCATCAATATTATCTTCATCACATGATCATCATCACTGCCACCACATCATAACCATTATGTTCGGTCTAATGTATTCCTTTGCTTATTTTATATTGTTAAATTTTCACAATTCTCTGGCACTATTTGTATATAATCATTTATTTATTTTATCTTTATAATTAATGACACTTTCAGTGCTGAAGCACTGTTTTCGAAAGTGGTTCAGTATTAACAATATAAAACCAATGAAAAAAAAAATGAAAGCAATATTTGACATCAAACTAGGAAAACAAATTCTGTTACCAATATTGTGGATGACAAAAAATATATTTTAATTCTGATTCTGACTATTATCATTTAGCATAATTACCTCGTAACCTACCAGACTTTAGGATTGATACTACTAGTGATTTTTTTTTCATACTGTTAATTTAATTATAATGTACTTTCTGTATTTGGTTGTATTCACAATGACCTTAGCAATTAGATTTTTTTTTTTACAGCAGACCAAAAAAAAAGATGGAGATGAAGAGGAAGAAGAGGAAGAGGACAGGGAGGCACAAGAGGAGCAGCTGGTGCTGGAGGAAAATGCTTATGAATGTCTAGGAAAAGCTTGGCCAAAGGCAAGGCAGACACAAGGTAGGTTACTATGAAATCTTTATCAAAGTTATACAAGTCCAGTGAAGCTGTACACTATTTCTAACAAAATGGGTTGTAGCTACATAGATTGGATTTGTTTTTTGTTCCTTGTTTTTTTTTTTGATGATTTTTGTTGTTTCTTTTTACTTTCTTTTTTCTTCATCTTATTTGTTTTTTACTCAACTTCTATTGAAAATTTGTTGAAAGTGCATAGAAACCTAGTATTATGCGTTATACAAGTCTACAACCATTACCTTTACCAAATGCCAAGTGAAGTGTTACACTAGTGTACAATATACTGTATCTGCTAGATGTGTTGTAGATGTTACATGCATAATATGCATCAAAATAGCCACCACACTTGCACAAGAGTGTTTCATTCTCAAGTTTGGATGAACCACAGTCACAACAACAACCACATTCAATTTATTTACATTTGTTCAAATGTTATATGGTACAGATTATATGAGTAAAGGCTTTAAACAAAAATATTACTACAGTAAGTAATAACAAAATGTAACATAATGAAATGTAGGCCTAAATTCCATAATAAGAACAAGTGACGAGGCCAGGAAAAATGTTAAAACTTTGAAATGGTGGACTCCGCAGTTAAACAGGAGAAAAATGTGAGAAAATAATGGATATAATAATAATATTTCACAATTAATTATACAGAAGCATAACTTAAGTGAATCAAGCAAGTAAGGGTTAAAAAAAGATCACGCTACTGTGGTATTGTTAATATTCAAAATCTCATCGCGCATTCTTCTTCTAAAGCCAGTCTATGGAGGAAAGAAAAACATTTTTGATGTGTTGTACAACTGATTTCTCTAAGACTGAAAAAGGGTGTTGAATGAACTATTCGGGAATGGTTAATGAGATACAGATTTTGGAAAAATTAAAAGCTTAGGGAAGAACGTGGAAAAAAAAAATGATGGTTTCACCAACAAAATCAGCTGTTGCCCAAAAGCTTTAAGCATTCTTTTTTTAAAGCCAGTCTATGGAGGAAAGAAATACATTTTTGATGTGTTGTACAACTGATTTCTCTATAAGACACAAAAAGGGTGTTTAATGAAATATTCGGGAATGGTTAATGAGATACAGATTTTGGAAAAATTAAAAGCTTAGGGAAGAACGTGGAAAAAAAATGATGGTTTCACTAACGAAATCAGCTGTTGCCCAAAAGCTTTAAGCTTGAGAGTTGAGTATTTGTACACTTGATTATTCTCATTAGATTTTTATTTGCATGCAATTGTAACACCCATATATTTAAAGAATATCAGTGGGTCTCTGCTATGATTTTAAATATTTAATACTTCGTATTTAGCACTGTATATTAGTCTTATACAATGATGCCTTGTGGATATCTGAAAACCATGTACACTGTGAATTGTGGGTATTGACGTTTTCTTGTATGTAATCAATAGAGTATATATTGATAGGTTGTTAAACACATCAGTCAGCAATCTCATCATTTATAATGTTAGATGAACTTATTTCATTCTATGCACTATCTGTTTAACATACTGTTCATCCTATTAGATGCACATCATGAAAGATTTTGTGGTTTTATGTGTGCTGGTGTCGAAATTAGTACATTCAAAATCCAGGTGTCAATATTGAAGGCAATGTCACAATTTCTAGATAGGTAAGTCTATAAATCTTTTTTTATTCATTAATTCAATTATTAATATCATCATATACAGTAGATAAACAGAGTTTGTATGTGAATTGTCAATGAACAATATCCCAGTGCATGCAACAACACTGCTTTGCATCCCCTCTAGTGCAGTCAAATTTTCGAATTTCCTTTACTTATTTTTTTTTTTATAATTTGCCAAATTGATTAGGAGAAAAATGTATTTCTGTTATAATATGTTTACTTTCATATGCTTTTGTGCTTTCCTTATTGCAGGTTAGTGTACTTACAAGCTGATCTCAGTTCTGAAGACAGAGCAATTTTAAACTCTATTTTGGAAAAGATAATTCCTGTATTATGTAGCAGGCTTGGTGAGTTTTTTTTATAGTACAATGGAGGAATAAATTATTTTATTTCTCCATGGTAGTACTAAATATCATTTTAAAAGTAGTAAATGACTGGCAACTATTGTTGAGTAATTATGTTACTATCAATGGTAATCATGTTCATAACATTCCATGATGTTTTTTTTAAGCAATTGTTGGATATTTTATTCAAATATTTTTCCACTTTTATTTTTTTTAGGTATCATCAAATATGTAGCCATTAGAAGATCAGCAGTGAAAATTATAGACAATTTGGTATCTAGGTTATCAAGTGAGTTTTTAACATTTGCTGTTATTGGTATTCACTGTACTGCTACTTGATAGTTTTGCCTCTATTCTTGTTTAGCATGTCTACAAGTTAATGCAATTAAGATCTACTTATAGTCTTATCACTATAAGATTAAGATAAGGTGTTTACAATCGATTAAAGTCAATTATCATTCAGATAAGACCTGGGATACTATTACAGTACAAGGTTGTTTTGTTTGCTTTTGGTCTAAGCATGGTCTAAGTGCTCTATAAATTAAATCATAGAGAAATGTTTAAATACTGTAAAATAGAAAGCTATTTTGTGAAAACTATTGTAGATATATCGTTATCATTATTTCTTTAAATGAACACCCCTACATTGATAATAGAACTGTCCATCCCAGGGTACTAAATGACTAATGGTATTCTTTTACATGGCAATTTCTGTTGGATAAAATTTAAATATGAAAGGTACACGTATTCCTGTTATAATTTCTATGATAATTATTCATTATTTAGTTTGATTGAAACTATAAACTGGACTATTAATAATTTCAGGTGCAAATGAAACAGATGTTTTAGGTACTGATTTGCGTGGTCAACTATTGGATGCACTGAACAAAATGGGAGCTGACCCAGATAGAGCATTGAGAGACCAGGCCGCAGATGCAAGAAAAGCCATCTCAAGTCTACCTGCCTTACCTGTTGTGGATGACGTGGATATGGCAACAGATAAGGAAACAGAAGAGGTGGAGGATGTAGACATGAGCCAGATGAAAGATCAAGAAGGCCTAAATGAATGAACCCTATGAGGATTTTAATGATTTCTTCAAAACAGATGCCAACAAACTGGTAGTACCTTATCCACTAGGGTTACATGTTCCAACTGAATTTTGTTTTCCTAGATGCCCTGAAATGTGATATTCAACAGTATACATCATTGTATATCCTTCACATCCACTTAACTACCCATTATGTCACTAAAAAAATACAGCGAGAAGTCATTTTCAGTTGCTGCTCCTTACACTGGAATAGTCTTCCAGTAGTCATCCGATAGTCCTCAACTTTCTTTGTAATTAAGTCAGGACTCAAAACCCACCTTTTTTTAAATTAATTTAATTTTCTTTGTTTATAGAAAAAAAAAGAAATTATGAAATATCATAGGTCTACATAAATATTTAAGGCTGTTAAATTGAAATCAAAGTTGTTTCAGTTATCCTACTTCAAATGATACAGTGAGAGGTCATTTTCAATTGCTGCTCTGCAGCTCTGGCGTGTTCTTCTGGTATCCATTTATTATTATTATTTATTATTGGTAGTCATTCTTATTTAATTTAAAGCACAAGGCCAAGGTTTAACCACTATTTTACCATATAGGATAGGTTATAAATAAGTGGGATGCAAGTTATTGTGTGAGGCTTATTAAAAAGTGCAGAATTTCCAAGCGAACTTCCGTAGTAATTCTGTTTTGCTGTAACACCACATAATGATGTTTAAGATTAATATAGATAAGTAAAAGGGATTGTTTTTAATATGTGATATGGCAATAAAACCTAGATCTTCTCATTTAGATCTGCAGGGGTCCCAAGTTGGAAGAAGTTATTTCCCGGAGATCTGCAGTGGTGGGTCGAAGGGTAGGTGTGGGGCGGGGCAGGGTGAGACTTTTATAGATGGACGGTCGATACCTCAGCTCCACCGTGGTTGGAGATGAGGTAAGAAAAATTATGATTTAGGCACTTCCAGATGGCCGGAAATTACCCTATCACACTTAAATTTAATTATAATTTCCTTTTCTACTCCATTTTTTTTGCTTAATGATTTTGAAATATTCATGGGCCCAAGCAGGCTGCCGTCATCTGGCTAATTAGCTTTCTTAATACATAGTGACACCCATCGGCACTGACTTCCGTGAGGTAATTGACAATAAAGTAGTGAAGACATGCAAAATTATGAATTTGATGAGATGGGTTGAATTAGTTTGTATTCCTTTGCCTTCTCATTTTCTGTATTTGAAAATGTTATAAGGTTTTCCATAGTAAATTTTATTTTCTTTCCTTAACATTTGATTTTAGCACATGGAGTGCAAATACCTTTACCTTAAATCGATTGATATTACTTGTTTTTATGAGCATAATATACAGTATAACTTACATGATATAAATTTTTTATTAAAAGACAGTACACAGTATAATAAATAAAGGTAATCATCAATGCAACTTTGGTGTTCTTGTATTATTTCCAAAATATGCTGTGCTTTAACTAACATGTATAACTACTGTTGACTTACTATAGAGAAGATTAATTGGATCTGGTTATTCAATGACCTTTTTTACTTAAAATGGAGAAAAATTAATTGGGTTTTATACGTCATCACTATGTCAGTATTTGACTCCGATGAAATTATCTTTTCCCCTTCAATAAACATTTGAGCAAAACAGTGTGGATAATGTATTGCTCATTAAACACATGGTATCACCCACACTCATGAAATATAAAAGGTTATTATTTTAAAAAGCATGATTGACACACCTTTTTTTTTTTTCATGGCTGATGTGACAAAGCTAAGGAATTACAGTATTGACATAACAGACCCTTGTGAAATTTCCTTAAGCATGTAGGCCTACAACTTCAAATGGAAAGTGTATAATGCAGTTTGAATATTCAATGTTACACACAATATACTAAATGGTAATTATATTAATCAAAATTTGCCCGAAGAAAATAATTCTGCTCTGGTCCATGTACTATAACATTATAATGTTGAATTGAATTAATATACTGTACCATCATTTCTATAGTAAATATCTTTGCCTATTGAACCGATCAGAAAATTTAATCGGTGTCAAGAATAGGGAAGCTGGCATTCAACACATTGGAAGCGCGGTCCAAATTTTGGTTTGTATCCGATTTGAATCGGCTTAATGGTTAGGTGATGTTTGATATTACATCATAGCAAGAAATAATGCTTAGTAAATCTTCAATTAAAAATGGAATGTTGTATACATTTACACTGTTCAGAGTAAACCATCTGGGTATGGTGCATTTCCTTTTTACAGTTTCATTCAGAACATTTACCATATCTTGTGAAAATTATATCAAAAATATACATTTGTTAGTAAATAATATAGTGCATTTCTGTTACACATCTATCCTGAGATACATATACTTTTGGAATATTACATAAAATACTTATACAAATTAAGACACAATAAATACAATCTTTCATAAAATAAAATTTGGTCATGATATACAGTATACCTTCTACAATTTAATAATATGAAGCTTCAACATTACAAAAGTTTGATAGTCAATCAAGAGATGGTACTCTATAAAAAGAATACTTAATAATTAAGATGTGGTAATGATTTTATACTTTACAAATATTCATAATTAAAATAATCAAGCTATAACAATAGAAAATTTGTGATCTATATTGTACTTTTTTAAACACAGGTATGGATATTCATCAAGGTGTTACATTAATAGTCAATATGATATTCAATCAGAATTTAGAAACAAATTGAATTGTATGAATATTTATATGTTTCAATAGTCATTAACATCATTGTCTTGTAGTCACTAAATACAAGAGTAAAAATGCACCTTTGTTCCCAGGGATTCTTAGCATGAAAATATATCATACCAAATACATTAAACATAAAACCATGCAAACTGCTCCTAATCCTAATAATACAGAACATTTCTTTTCATAGTTCACATACAGCAACAAATTATGACATTCTAATCTAAGTTTATAAAAATATATATATATATTAGTATAAAACAAATAAAATTGTAATGAACTTGGAGTGTCATTAGAAAATTCTTAAATATACTTGAGAACATATTAATAGTGGAAGCTGTTTCATATATTTACATTGCAAATGCTTTCGGTGGTAAATAGTAGAAATTCAACATCTACACATACAAATATATGAGGCTTATCGGTGATAATCGACCTACAACCTAAGCATTCTCATCAGCAGCAGACTTCAAGGCTTTGAGGGCATGGAGTAACCTAGATTGTGTGTCTTCAGGTAGATACCGTATTTGCGCTGAAGCTGTGGGAAGCGACAGAAAATTAAATCTGATAATTTATGTTTACATTTTAGCTTAAGCTTTTGTCTCTTTAAACACTCATATTCTATGGTTTATTATCTTTAATATGGTATCTCAGCCTACATTACAGCACTTATATAACACTATTTCATAAAGATCAGAGCAATTTTCGTTTTTTTTTTTTTTTCGTATATTTGCTACTATAGAACCGTAGCGATGAAATACATCTTACAGAAGTAAACTGGAAAAATGAAAAAGGGAAAAATAAAATAAAACAACACAGATGAAACTAAACACCACCACACCGTTCCCAACAGCAATTTAAGGCGCAAGGCCTGCCAGGACAGTATTCACAGGTGTTCGAATAATGTTGGCAGCTAGACCTAGTCAGTGTTCAGTACAGTTTGCATTGCTGCACTTAGTGAACTGTAACAATATGAAAATAGTTTATAATATTATTGGAAGGAAATCATGGTGTATGACGTAACTTACCATCCCATTCCTGAACCTTCTGAGTAATAACATTTCTAAGTGCTGGTAACTGACTCTGTGACAAAAAGAAAAAAAGTGAAATACGATTAGATAGCCTGAAAGTCAATAATTCTCAACAGCAGGAGGTAACAATGCCAACATTATGGCCATATATAGGCACATCACATCTATTTGTCACATAAAACTTGATGAGGTCATGAGAGCTTGTAGTAAAATAGCTCCATGATAGCTGCCTTTCTTTTTAATGTCATTGGATCGTGTGTTATAATTTCTCCACTTGAATAAGTAGTACTCATACAAGATTGATCGGTTTTTTAAAATTTTTTCTAAATGTTGAAGGCTTGATAAGAAATAAGTGAAAATAAAAGAAAAAAATAAATGTTCTCTAATTACCATAATTTCCTCACGCTGATGAAATATTTCGACTAGAACCAAAAGCCGGACACAAACAGCCTGTAAAAAATGATATAATATTATATAACCTCATAACGGAAAATAAATAAAATTATTTTTAAGCTCACAACTAAAGTACAAAAAACAAAAAAAAAACTTCCTCATTAACAAGCTTTTCAGTTCATAAACATCCTGAATAGTATTTCACTTAAGCCTTTTATATACTTTGGATAACCTCTTTCAACTCACTCACAAATTTAATATTAAAAAATACAAGAGAACTATATGCTGGAACTAAGTCATCAAAAACCCAACACATGGCCAAACATATTCCATATCTAAAATGTACTGTATCACAAAAAATTGTGTAGCAAATCATTAGCAATTAGTTCCCTGACATTTATAATTCCTACCTCTCTGTACTTCTGATTGTCTCTGTTCCTGAAGCCAAGTAACAGTGTGTCAATGTATTCGCTAAGGTTTCCATTGACTGGTTGTCCTAGGCCATCATTTTCTGTCACCTCCAACCACTGGTCTCGCCCTGATGGGGCAGTCCCACCCTGAAAGGCGGCACCCAATGCATCTGCTAGGCTGAAGTGCAGCTTTATGTGGTCAGGCCTCTTGTTTGCTGTAATCTGGTGGAAGGGGGAGATAAAATGTGTAATTTTTATCATCATGCCATCACAATCTATTCCACATGCCACAATTTTCATCCCAAGTTCATCATTATTAACATCGTCAACATGGTCATCAATATTTACCATCATCATCACCACCATGATTATCATCATTGCGTTTAATTTTTCCACCATACACAATGAATTTCACCATCATCTGATTATCATCCTTATCAATCATATTAAGCTTGAGCACCACTCCAAATTAACATCATCCTCCTCCTCATTCATCAACACTGTCACCATACTCCATTCTCATACTCATTCTCATCATGACTGTCATCACAATTAACACCATGACCATTTTCTATATTATTATATTTATGTCATCATCCCCCACCTCCTTATCATTTCTTCATCATCATCTGTCATTAGACGTTTCTTCATTCTTTGATTTTTATCTTACCTCAATGCTATTAGATAGGACTTCCATTACAATGTCTTTGTAAGGAAAATCTGCTTCTCCAACTGCAAGGTTACCAAGTGCTCTACCAGCTTTCATCTTCACCTGTAAACACCATTGATGCATAATTAATCAAAATCTAATAAAGACTGTAGAAGCGGTTTGCCGCAGTCAGAACGGTTTGGTTTCCCAACCTCGAGGTCAGAGTTTCAATCCTTCGCTGTGCATTTCGCTTGTGTCCTTGAGCACTGCTTCTCTCCACCCATGAGTGTAAATGGGTACTTGGTGGGGTTGCCTGCTACTGTGCAAATATTGCAGCAAAACTTAAGCATGTGGACCCAATGACCAGGGAAAACAAAGCGCTTTGTAACTAAAAGAAAGGTGCTATATCAAATACCAAATAACAAAATAATAGTAGCAGTAGCTGTTGTTATTGTTATTTATAACAACAGTAGGAGCAGCAAAATATTAGTGATTAAAAGAAAAAAGAAACACCATTATGTATGAAATGATTTATACCTGAAAAAATAATTGACTAATCAATAAATATAAAGACATTAAATAAACCATAAACATAATACCAAATAAACAAAGAGAATCAATAATAATAATACACATTAATAATTCAACATCATTATTTTAATCTCATCACTCTTGTTAAAAAATGTTTCAGACTTGAATAATTTTGAATGCATAAAATAAAGTGTTGTTACCTTTTCTTCATAGCAGTCTTTAGTGAGCAAGTCTGTAAGTTTTTGAACCACGTAGTGTTTGGTTACTGAGGTACTACCTTTCACTTTTCCTTTGAAACTACCATTGCCACCACCAATGAGTGGCAGGGAACCAAGGCATGCAATGGTAGCGATGGCGTCGCATGCAGCTGCCACAAGATCATGGTTGCTACACTCAAGCTTCACAGCTGCAGGAATGGAAATTTATTTTGTGATTTAATTATCTTTACATTTGTTGCTTTAAAATGAACTTTTACTCAGTGGTGTAGCATATTGTATAAAAGAATTGTTGACATGTGTGTTCACATAAGACATTTGTAAGCTACAGTATAATCAAATAAATTATATTGTTTTATTGCCATACTAGTTTCGGGTATCTTTTTAAATGTCAAGGCTCTATAGTAGTGTACTTGGTTTTAGAAGAAGGAGCCTCTCTGGCAGCCACTTTGGACTGGAGGTCCTTTGGACTGGGGGCCTGGGCTTCGCTGGATCCATTGAACAGATAGTATTGTGAAAGGTAGCAAACCATCATCAAGCAATAGAATTGGATTTTCTTGAATTAATAACTAAAAAAACTTAATAAATATTAAAATATATAAATTCATAACAGTAATTTAATAAATCCCAGAAACTAAAAATGTTAAATAATACTGACCAATTGCTTTCATTGCGTCATTATATACATCATCTTCAGCGGAATCGGCACTGTCTCTATCCCGTTGGATGTAGTTCTTTCCATCTTGATTCTCCTTCTCAATCAGCTTACCTACCATGTGACCAATAGCCAATATCGAACCTTGCTGAGTGGCATAGTTCTGAGGGAAACAATGGGAATTATGTCAGTAAGACAATTGAAAGCTCTGTGAATTATTCAAACTACTACTATTCATGATCAAGTAACTAAATCTTTACAACCTGTCTCCCAAAAGTTTCAATTTTAAGCTTAATATTTGAACTTAAATAAAAAGTGGTTAGTAAAGTTAATTATTTGATGACAGTTAAACCAATTTATTTAACATCTTAATTGCACGCTTATTTAATCCTTTTAATGTTAATATTATTATCATCATTATTAATATTAATGTTGTTCTGATGAATTATACTATTAAATGACAGTTAAAACAATTTATTTAACATATTAAGTGTAGGTTTATGTAAATGTGTAGCATTATTTTAAATCGTAAATTCCTCTGATGGGGTTTCCTGCTGCAATCTAATAAGTAAATTTATGTAATATGAAATATCTGGACTTGGTAGAGTTTACTTACATCATGGTCGATGGAGTGTATGAAATGTTTAAGGTCCTGCCTGAGACTAGGCCGCTCCATATAGCAAGCAACAATGCCATACATTCTTGCTGCATACTCCCTCATTTCAGCATCTGACGACTCTACCAGAGCCTGAGGGAAAAAAGATACAAAATAGTGTGGTATGATTATGTATTGCCATTTTAAAAAAATTCTGAATAAATATTATAAATACTTTTATACCATTGAACTGCATTTTCAATCAATAGTTACAATGAATATGAAGAAAAAAAATAGGTATTAACAGGTATTAACATGTACCTGTTACAAGAATGAACAGGCAACTCAACAGATACCTGTTAAAACCTATTAAGCAATTATAGTAGAACCCCTCCGATTAAGGGGACTTTTTCCCTATTAAGGGGACGGGGACACTTTCTGCATGTGCCAAATGGTCAAATAACCCCTATTAAGGGGACAATTCAAGATTTTTTTTTTATTGTATCACAACATATACATCACTCTAAAAATAAGAAAAAAATCATTCAACTTTACATTTTGACACCTTTTGAACAATAAACCAGAATTTTCTCCCCTTAATCTAGTGAATATCAGTATAGACCTACTGTATGTGTTACTAATGTATGTGTTACTTCGTAAACCAATCTTGTCAATTTTTACCCTTAGCAATGAGGATTTCTTTTTCTTTGTTTTTTTATGTATTTTTATATAGAATTCTAATCCATATACTGTAAAAACATATTACTCTATTCATGCTACATCCATCCAATAGAAAGCGCTAACGTAACATGATTGTTGTTATTTGTAAATAAACCATAACTGTTTACTTTTCAGGACATTTCACATACACATTACTTACACACATATTAATCACATTTGAAATCATATGAAATTATTTATCATTTAATAAAAAGTTCAACATTAAGAAAAGAAAGAATATTTGGTCATTAACATTGCACAATGAAACAATATTGGGAACATAAAACTATTGTTGTTTAATTTCCATTACTGCTGATTTCATATTATAAATGAATTGTATATGTATTGCAAATTATTGCAATAAATTAGTTCTTATTCTACTGTAACTGATTCTTATGTCAATAAAAATACAATTATAAAGAAAGTATGTCATTATATGAAAACATGCCAAAAACCCCTATTAAGGGGACAATTTCATGTTTTGGTTAGGGTACCTTGAATAGGGGTACCCCTATTTAGGGGACACCCCTATTAAGGGGACACTTTTCTTGGTGTCCCCTTATTAGGGGTCCTACTGTAATAACACATTGTAATTGGTACCTGTAAGATAACAGGTGGTGAATAACAAAAGCAGTTTAACAGATATCGCCATGTAAATATTTGACCAATCAGAATGCAGTATCAACAGGTTGTCTGACAATTGCCTGACTGAGTAAAAACTTTTAATGAACCATTTGCACAGTGAGTGAACAAGCAGGCTTCTGCTCTGTGATGTTTCTCTTTTTGTTCATAAAAAATAGTAAGTATTCACTCAATTTTGTGTTTAAATTCCTAAACCATAAATACAATAATTAACCTGGCCCTTTTATAGGCATTTGTTAGAATGAATTATGACTTAGATTAATTAGAAACTGAGTTTAAGGATTCAACACTGCTAGCCAATGCCAGTTGCATGAGGGGGCCTAGAATATTGCACTGTGTAGGCATTGAAGCCATACTGGGATGAGCAGACTGGTTATGTAGGCTGGGCTTAGGCCTAGGCTAGGCCTGTACTATTACTAGCTATTGTTAGGCTCCAAACTTAGGTCTCCAATATGGGAAACATTAAAAAATGCAGCTACAACTAGAAATAACTCAAATATATGGATCATTGATTAACTTCCAATAAAAAATAGGCATAGAGGATAAATTACAATATTTATTGCTTTCCAGATTTTATTTTTTACCAGCCAATCAATGTAAAGGATCAATTCAAAAGATTCTCATTGTCATAGGAACATAAATATTTACAATTTTATTTAATTACAGGAGAACTGGGAACCCCTTCTTTGGGACACCCCTATTCAGGGGACACCCCTATTAAGGGGACACTTTCATGTGAAATGAGGGGAAATATATCTTTTAACACTACAGCAAACCCCTATTAAGGGGACATGCCTATTAAGGGGATGGGGACATTTTCTGATTGTGCCAAATGGTAAAATCAATACATTTTAACCTCTAGTAAGGGGACACTTTTTTTTATAGTATCAAACA
Organism: Anneissia japonica; assembly: GCF_011630105.1. Classification (NCBI taxonomy): domain Eukaryota; kingdom Metazoa; phylum Echinodermata; class Crinoidea; order Comatulida; family Comatulidae; genus Anneissia; species Anneissia japonica. The sequence goes on along the minus strand of NW_022747660.1, from coordinate 541,312 downwards.
AACTACAGTAGTGTAAAAATTCATTCAAATTTATATTTTGACATCTTTTGAGCCATAAACTTAATCATCAAACCAGATTTTTCCTCTCAATATCTAGAATGGACGTTGGTATGTTGGACTAGTGCATGTGTTTCTGTACTTTGTATAATACAAAAATTTTGGACTAGTGCATGTGTTTCTGTACTTTGTATAATACAATCTTTTAATTTTGACCATTAACCATGGGGATTTCTTGTTTAATGTATATACATTACAGCCTGCACCCTGATTTTCAGTTGTTACTCTATGCTATTCTACCTTGTACATCCAGTAGAAAGCTCAAATTAAAAAAAAGAATATTTGGTTATTAACATTGCACTCGAATCATGAAAAAATATCGGGAACATACAACTTTTGTTATTTTAATAACATTTCTCTTACTTCATATCACAATGAATTGTTTTTACATTGAAAATTATTGTTATTAATTAGTAATAATACAATTGTAAATCATTCTTAGGCCAATTAAAATATACTTACAAAGAATCTTTGTCAAAATTGCATAAAAACTATGCCAAAAACCCCTATTAAGGGGACAATTTCACACTTTTGGTCAGTGTCCCCTAAATAGGAGTACCCCTATTCAGAGGACACTGCTATTAAGGACACTTTTTTGGGTTATATTGTAGTACTAAAGAAAGAACAATAAAAAAGTTGTATCATATTACCTTTAAATGTTCTGTTTTGGCAGCAAACTCGGGCCCAACTTTACCAGGAGCAACAGATGCAAGCTCCAGCAGCCTGAGCATGGCAGGCCCACCTCCAATAGCTGAAACATACTGCCTAAGTAGGCCGAGGTAAGTCATCAGAGGGTTGTGTGGACTCCCACTATAGTTCTGTAGAAGGACTTCAATGTATGTATGAAGTGCTGTGCCTTGCTTCTGCATTTGTTCAATTGTGGTTACATTTGGTGTTACTCCAGCAGAATATGCTAAGCACATTCTTAAGTAAACAGATATCTTCAAGAAAGACAAATCAGCAGTGATGTTAGTGAAAAATGTTTACACAACCATTGATGAAATAATAGCAAGCAAAAACCTTTATGTACTGCTTTTATACCATTTTATACTAAGTTTTAATATTAGGCCCACTTTTTAGAGATGATCGTTGTCATCATAAAAGGAGTTTTCTAGCAAAAGATGGTTGACAGGCCACACAAAAGGGTTGTGACAGGCGGTTAAGCCACACATTGCCCATCTGTGAGGGTACCCAATAAAGGAATACAGATGCAGTTGGTGTGGGTTGGATATAGAGTATGGTGCTCTGGGAGGGACAGTCTTAAAATTTACCTAGAGTTTTACATTAGAAACAATGGCAAAAGTCAGCTTTTATCTAGGTAAGTATTCAGGAAACAGACAATATTATTCAAGCATGTTTTAAATGAAAGAAATGATTGACATATGATAGTTTTAATAATGTACTTGTGGTGACAAAAACAGTTTTGTTAAATTCATGACAATGACTCCTACTCGCAATAATATATAATAAGTAATAGGCTTATACATTATCAAAAACAGACCAGTACCTTCTCAAATGACTTCGGGTGGAATGGGATAGTGAAGGTACCCAAAGGGCCTTGTGACTTCAGCTTTGGTGTATTCATCGCTTCTGCAGCCTATGGGAAATAACACAAGTAATTATACTAAATTGTAAACTATATGAAACAATTTACTATTTACTCGAAATTAACAGTTAAATTAAAATTAGTTTACCAACAGCACAGGAAATCAAACACACACTCCAGTCATTTGATACACCAATATTTTATATATTTGAAAAAAAAAGAACCAAGAGAAAAAAGGCCACCAGATTTTCAAAATTAAAAAAGGTAAAACAATTAGATTATCATAAAAAATAGAATACGTTTTAATTAAGGGAGGAGTGTGCTATCAATTTTCTGTCCTGAAATTCACCAAATGCCCACTTACAGCTACCTTTGACCTCACGTGCAACACCATCTCAGGAAATGATGGCATGGAGGTTCCAGTCGGTTGGTTCAATGTCACATCCGCTTCGCTCAGTTTCGTGTGGGCACGAAGTATGTTCACCGCTTCACCACGTACTGTATCATTCCTATAAAGAAAAAAGAACAATGAATGGCTTCTGTAACTATGATTACAATCAATATTTTTTAATTGTTAATTACTGAACCAATAAAATCCAGGATCCTGATTCCTTTGCGAATTGTAGGAGTCATTTAGAAATTGGACGTCTTCCGCATTCACGCAAGTGCTCACAAATTTTCCTACTAACCCATCTATGCAAATTAACCAATTATTTGTAAGTTTGTATTTATTTTTATTTGATTGTGTGGTGTGTTCGAGTAAGGCGTTACGTCTTCGGACTTGAAATAAGGCTGCTTCCTTAGCAGTCTAGCAGTAGCAGATCCAATGCATTAGACCGAAGCTACTGCTACATCAAACTTGCCGGTGAGATGTCTGCATACTTTCACTCGTGATTGCAGTCCTATTCCCGACTCAGTCGATAAATTCTTATAAACTTAATTTAAAATTTAAATAGTTGGTGATGCATTCATCAGGACAACTCTGTCTTTCTGATGGCCTCTTGTCTTTCGATGAAAGGCAGCTGACAGTAATAAATAAATATAAATAAATTCAACTCCTGCAAACTAACCCCCACACCTTTCACAAATTAACCCATTCCTTAGCAAAGTAACCTTTGTCCTGAAAATAAACACATTTCACCCAAACTAACTTATCTCCCTCAAATGGAAGCCCATAACATCCAAAATTACTTACTGATCACCACATCCAAGGAGGAGAACAAATTTAGATGGAACATGGTTACCAGGGAATACGGTACCAGCATACTGTATGGCCATCAGGCGACTGGCAATACAGGGCTGCAATAAACAAAATTATGGCATTTAAATTACCACATTCAAGTTAACCTCACCACAAACATAATTAAAACATCATAGTTACAGTCATTGTCAATATTATCATCTCTATGTAAGTGTAATCACCACGTCACCATTATTATACCACCACCATCAGTATCATTATCACCATCCTATTTATTTTTATTAATATCACTATCATTTGTCATCATCATCCATCACAAGCACCATCATCGTCTTTGTTACCATCATTATCAATTTTGTCTTGGCATCTTTGTGGTCATTGCTTTTGTCGCCGTCCTGTCGTCATCTTGTTGTATCAGGGGAAGATTTACATGCCCCCACCCCCGGCCACACCCCCGCACCCCTTTTTGGAAAGTTAAAAAAATAAAGAAAGAAAGAAAAAGAAAAAATTGATCACCCAAAAAGCCTCAGGTTATTTTTGGGAGTCTAGAAAACAACAATTTCGCTGGGAAATTCCCCCGGACCTCCAAGGGTGGTGTGTTCTCTCTTTTAGCCACCCTTTCGGACACCTCTGGATCTGCCCCTGGTTGCACTGATGTCCTTTTGTCATTGTCCTGTCTTTTTCTGTTGTCACTACCGCAATCAGAGTTTTTACTGTCACCATCATCATTATCTCCATCATTATCATCATCATTTCATCATCTCATCATCGTCACAATCATCATTATTTAAACAACTCATTGACTCACATTTTGAATATTGCAAGTTGTTAGGTGCTCAAGCTGTTTGATGTGAGAAGCAGTCAGGTGATCACTAGCTGCACCAATAGTAGCAAGTGATTCAAACACCTCTTTTCTTCTATCAGGATCCTACAAATACAACATGAAAGTTTAAATATTAATTTTTATAAAAACAAGCTCTCATAATCTCGAAAGTATAATAGGGGTAGTAGAGCTAAAAAGATCTATTAATCAATCAACTGTTAATTAATTAGCTGAGTGTTTCTAGATCTCCTCATGAGGGCAGTAGAGCTAAAAAGATCTATCAATCAATCAATTATTAAACCAATCAGCCGAGTGTTTCTAGATCTCCTCATGAGGGCAGTATAATAGAGGCAGCAGAGCTAACAAAGGTCTATTAATCAATCAACTATTAATCAATCAGCCTCATGAGGGCAGTATAACAGATGCAGTAGAGCTAAAAAGATTAATCAATCAGCCGATTGTCTCTAGAGCTCTAGTGTTTTCCATTCCGGTTCTGAACATCATGGTCAACAGTTCAAACCACACGCCGACACGGTCTGCCATGCTTAGATACCCTGGGTTGCATTGTTGACGGACTGTGCTTTGAAGTGGTTTGCACCGTGTTTCATACCTAGGTGCGAGTATTTCATGGATTATAAATAAAAATACATTTTTATTTATTTTTTTTATTTGTTTAAAACATCTTTATACAGGATAACATTTCAGAATGAACTGGTTTTCAAATGGTCCTGTATTAGACCAATTAAAAAATTAAAATGAGATAAATATATACATCGAAAAAAAGAAGAATTATCATCAATCAAATATTTTAAAAAAAGAGAAAGACAATCATAACAGCAGAAAACCAAAAAAAGGCCTATACAATTTTAAAAATTTTCAATTTTTGAAAATGCAAGATTAAAAAATATATTGGCTGCTTGTCATCATCAATGATGCTAACATCAGGCCACTTATCAACTAGATATACAACAAAAAAACTAAATAAATAAAACTACATAATAAAGAAGTCCATGTTTGGATTAGATCGTCTAATAGTTTGTAGCCATACAGGGCACTCATTTGCTGGAAGCAGAGTGCTCTATTATTTCTGGGGTCATTATGACAAAGGAATATAAGGTGTTTCTAGTTATGCAATTTGTTATGTATGCTCACACATATGTACCAGGGAACAGTTAAATGTATGTACGTATGTTACAGCACATGCATGTGTGTGGGTGTGTGTGTGCCAGTGTTGTATATGGATATAAAAATGAGATTACCTGTAAGTCAAGGTTACCACAACGCTTGTTCAGTACGTCATTGACGTAGTCAAAGGTTGGTCTTTCCTTAGGTTGCAGCTTCCAGCATTGCGACATCAGTGTGTACCTATAAGATGATAATCATAATAATGACAATAAATAAATAATAATAATAAATAAATATATCTTAAGTTTTATAACAGAAAATCTTGTATCAACAAAAGTTGTTCTATCTACAATAAACCATAATTTTGACCATAATAATCAGTTTACTTACAGATCAGCTGGAATGGTCTGCACCTTAGGAAGTCGATGACCTTCCTTCAGATGGCCTCTGAACTTCTCCAACTGAATGTCCTTGTAGGGTTTATCACCTATGATTAAAAAAATTAGAACCATAAATTAAATGAAGATCAAAATGTAATTGTGGAGTTCTAGATGGGTGGTTAAGTGTTTTCCTCCATGACCATGATTAAGGGTTCAATTCTTGTAAATAACAAGATTTTGTCTCATGCACTCCAAAGCCATGACAAGATTGTATAGTTACATTTTTTTTTTATAGAAAAAACATCACTTGTCAAAAGCACAAAACTGCATGTTCAAATAAAAATGCACTTTTCTTTCCAGAGATGATCAATACTAGTACTTTAAGATTAAAGAGTTTAATACTCACCAAATGTCAAGATCTCCCACAAAATAATGCCAAATGTCCAGCTGGTTAAAAAAAAGGAATAATCACAATAAGTGTCATTCTACATTCTGTTTATCATCCTCCATATATATTTTTAAAGATGATACAAATACATAAAATCACACAAATCAGAAGTGATGTTGTTGGTCTATGAGTGAGATACTTACCTGGATAAACCAATATGCCCAATTTCATTTTAACAATTTGCCTTGAGATCACAATCGATCTTGGCGAGGAGGAGGTGGGTGGGCGTTCACCCAGGTAAGTATTCACGAAATAGACACAAATATATTGGTAGGTACTTACATATTACTCTTCTCAGAGTAAGAGTTATACAACAATGTCTCATAGGACATCCACCTTGCATGTGGAGAACTCTGCCAATCAAAAGAGAAAATGGAACATAATGCATGTGCTCTCCTTATTTGTTATTTTTTTATAAATTGAATAACTGATTGAGTAAATATTATCTTTAACTATTATAATTTTTATAACAATAGTATTTTTTTAAACAATAATTTGAATAAACTTACATGTACTACTTTAGCACCTGCAAAGAAGTTGGCATCTGTGTAAGCACCCATTCCATAATCACAAACCTTGGCTGTCAAGTCACTGGTCAACAAGACATTACGTACTCCCAGACTGTGTTTGGTACACTGTTAGTAAAAACGAGAGTAAAGTGTTTAGATTCAATTCTTTGTCACTACTATAGCCATTGTTGGACTGTAATAGCTGTTTTTAACATATTAATGATTTATAGTAACATTTTGCTACAGTATTTTGGAGATCTTATATGTTGTGCAGATATTAAAGCAATTCTGTTATGAAAATTATGGTAAAGGAAACATGGTAAACTAAAGGAGTATAGAAGTAATGAAGACTGAATGAAGTTCAACAATAAAAGAAGGTTTAGCAAGAATTTTAAAGTGAATAAAAAGATATAAAACAATAAAAATAATGAAACATTTTGAAAGTACACTAGAGGGCACTTGGAGAGTGCATACCTCAGCCCACATCATAATTCTCCTCAGTATAAATTTTCCCTGCATATTGTCCCCATACAAAAACATAATGAAAGAAAAACAAAAACAAACAAAAAAAACAAAACAAGTAGACTACTTGGGATCATGTTTGTTTACACTTCCAGATCTTTGGTAAAGAACATTGTGGCCAAATTTCTGATAAAAACTGTTTCAAAAAAACGTTTTCTGTTGATTGTGGCCTTGAACCTTTAAACCGTACCCTTCAACATTCAAATACTTGGAGATCTTTGGTCATGGAACATTGTGACAAAGTTTGACAAGTTTGTGATTTAAACTATGGGCTGTAGATAAATAAATAAAAAAATAGTTTTTCATTGATTGTGACCTTAACCTTTGACCCTGACCCTTCAAAATTTAATTAGCTCTAGATCTTAGGTAAAGGAACATTGTGGCCAAGTTTGATGAATTTCTGATAAAAACTATGGGCTGTAAGTAGCCTGTTCACAACAAATATGCTGACAGACAAATAAATAGCTAAATACCAGGCGAAAACATAACCTCCTGCCAACTCCGTTGGCGGAGGTAATTAAATACATTATGGGTGTTCATTTGCTTTTAAAACAGATATTTATTGACAAATACAAACTTGGATTTTATATTATCGTCATGAACATTATGATAATCATCAATATTATTCCTTATCATTATTACATAATTATTATTATACTATTATTTTCATAATTTTGTGTATATAAAATAAAAATTACAAACCTTCATAGAAGCTAAGTGTGCCATTCCCTTGCCAATATCTGATGCAATTTTCAGAGTGTGAGGCATTATAGGAGACAATGGGTCAAATCCAGGTGCATGAACTGCAAGGGGCTGATGAGTTTCCCGTAGTGACACCAACCATTCATTCAAACGACCTAGCTCACAGTACTCAAATACTAGCTTTATCTGATCTGTAACACAAGACATGACACAGTACCACTATGAATTCAAAATTCTGTATTGTTTTGATCAGAGGTTCATCAGAGGGACATTTTGGCTGACACCCAAGCAATTATCACCCAGGTATTTAATCATGACCCACTTCCAAGATGTGGTTACACACTATTATGCTGAGGTAAGGGGGTGGGGTCCAGGTGGCAAATTCCTCTTGGACCAACTTGGAAATTTACTTTGTATTTTATTTTCTCCTAAAATGTTGTAATAATAAAAGTAATAAGGTCCTCCGTGTATTTTGATGGCTACTGCACATCGGACAATATTTAAAATGATACCTGCCATGAGAAAAGCATGTGAAAAGCACTCTTATTACAGCAACTTTCAGAAAAATGATATAATTTAAAAAGACCTAGTGACCCTAAAACATATTTGTGGCAGCCCATTTTCTAGTGCAGAATGGATTGTTTTTATTTGTTTATATACATCAATAAATTATTACTGATATTTGTTGTTTTACCTTGAGTAATAGCACCGATTAGATTCACAATATTCTGGTGGTATGCAACATGACTCACAATCTCCAGTTCAGCCATCAACTTCTTCACATCAACTTCTGAGAAGGAATCTGATGAATGAAATTTTCCTAGTCATAATAAAGATCTGTCATCTGTAAAGTAAATTCTGGTTCCCATACAATCACTACTGAGAGTTACCAACAACTGTCAGTGATAGCATGTAGCTACTTTATGGAAACCAGACTCCAATTCTATGAGATGATTTTTTGTTTCAATTCCATATGAAAGTAGAATAACTACTACTGGAAAAGTAAATCTTAAGTAAAGTAAAAAATAAGTACTTTTTAAAAATTATGAATATTGTAATGACATATAACATAAAAGAAAGGGGAATTTATCTAAAAAGCTCTTCCTTTTAATTTAATCACACCCTTAGCTGTGATTGTTTGTCCAACATTAGAAAACATTTAAGGATGTTACCTCTAAGCTTTTTAACAAACACTGGTCTGGCATGGCCTCGTGTCTCCAAAGTGCCGTAACAAACTTCTGTAAATGATCCGTACTCCTTTACGTTTTCCACGGTCAGCTTTCCATTAGGAATCTCCCAAACATCTGGCTCAACAGCCATCTGTTGTACCTCAACTGTCTCGATGCTGGCTTCAATATCGTATGAAATGTCCACCTAAAAGACAAATCAACTTTAACATTAGCTGTCCAATAACATAATCTAGAAGTAAAATCGAATACATTAACATTAATAAATTGTTGTGCAGAGGTTTACCCTGCAAAGGTGTTGACCAACACTTAACCTGTACAGGTGTAGACCTGCACAGGTGTAGACCTGCACAGGTGTAGACCCGCACAGTTGTAGACCCGAACCGCACAGGCGTAGACCCGCACAGGCAGAATGGCACTGGCGCAGACCGGCACAGACGCAGACCGGCACAGGCGCAGACCGGCACAGGCGCAGATTGGCACAGGCGCAGACCGGCACAGGCGCAGACCGGCACAGGTGTAGACCTGCAAAGGTGTAGACCTGCACAGGGGTAGACCTGTAAAGGTGTAGACCTGAACAGCTGTAGACCTACATAGGTGTAGACCTGCGTACAGTAGGTGTAGACCTGTATAGGTGTAGACCTGAACAGCTGTAGACCTGCATAGGTGTAGACCTGCATATGTGTAGACCTGCATAGGTGTATACCTGCATAGGTGTAGACCTGCGTACAGTAGGTGTAGAAATGCATACAGTAGGTGTAGACCTGTAAAGGTGTAGACCTGAACAGCTGTAGACCTGCATAGGTGTAGACCTGCATAGGTGTAGACCTGCGTACAGTAGGTGTAGAAATGCATACAGTAGGTGTAGACCTGTAAAGGTGTAGACCTGAACAGCTGTAGACCTGCATAGGTGTAGACCTGCAGGTGTAGACCTGCATAGGTGTAGACCTGTGTACAGTAGGTGTAGACCTGTAAAGGTGTAGACCTGAACAGCTGTAGACCTGCATAGGTGTAGACCTGCATAGGTGTAGACCTGTGTACAGTAGGTGTAGACCTGTAAAGGTGTAGACCTGAACAGCTGTAGACCTGCATAGGTGTAGACCTGCACAGGGGTAGACCTTCACAGGTGTAGACCTGCACAGGGGTAGACCTTCACAGGTGTAGACCTGCGTACAGTAGGTGTAGACCTGTAAAGGTGTAGACCTGAACAGCTGTAGACCTGCATAGGTGTAGGCCTGCATAGACCTGCGTACAGTAGGTGTAGACCTGTATAGGTGTAGACCTGCACAGGTACAGACCTGCATAGGTGTAGACCTGCATAGGTGTAGACCTGTACATGTGTAGAACTACATATGTTAACTTGCACAGGTGTGAAAAAAGAGGTGAGACTATCTGGTGAATAATTTGTTATGTAGATGACGGGATATGGCAAAAATGAGTTTTTGCATCTATTTGTTTTCACACTAGGTTGGCAAATCCTGCCTGATCTATTAAAATGAATATAGTGGATGAATATCATCAGTAATAATTAAACCCATTTTTAAGCACATTTCTGCACAGATGTAACACTTAAACAGGTTTAGACTTACATAAGTTAAAGACTTATACATGTGTAATCCTTATGCAGAGGTGTAGACTTACAATACATATAGAGTGGTTGTTGTTACCATATTGTGTAACTGTTCACTGCATCATGTATAACTTTGTATTTGCCCACACTGGCATTCTAAAATTCAATTATTAGCCTAATTACCACTATAAAGCTAGTACAATATAAAAAGAGTTTCAATATTTGGTTAGATGAGAACATCACATAATAAAAATATTCTTACTAATTTTCCTGACTTCTGACGGGACCTGTCTATATCTGGATTGTATGATGAAGAGTTGTTGGCAGTACATACAGTCATAAAAACAACGGCGGCAACAAAGACGACTAAGATGACCAACGCAAGAGCTATCATGGAGTAAAACAGGATATCGCTAGATTCTGAGCTTGTTCCTGAATCTAGATTATCGACTGCAGCATTTACCTCGGGTGCCACTATTAAGGAAAACAAGCACAGTGATGATGCCCATTATAATGTACTCTTTAATCTTCATATTCATATTTTTGCTTATCTATTTGGGGCTTGCCATGCCAAAACCAGCATCAGTGACCAAAACAAGAAAATTGACTTTTTAATTTGTTCATATTCTCCATGAAAAATTATAACGGCTTCTCAGTACTAAAGTACACAATACTGCCACATTCTAATGCTAATTACTCAGTTTAACATTTAGCGACAGTACACTGGTTTTGGGATGGAAAACCTCATTATACACAATTATAGGCCTAATCATTTATTACTTCATCATTATTCACCATAATGTGAAAATAATCAGTTAAACAGATCATCATTTTTTACCTGCTGTTTTGAATGGAACTTGCTTGCTGTAGTGTTTGTTCATTTGTGCATCATATAAAACGAGACGTGTGATGTAAACTGTGTCAGGTTTTAAATTCTTCAAGCTGTATGTAGTCACATTTGCAGGCAATAATGGTGAGCTGATCCAGTACTCGTTTTCCTGCCTCCTACGACGACGCGATGGAGTCACTTCATGGACATCTACTTGTATGGCGGTAGTATTATCACCTGGCTCAAGAGCCCATCGCATTGTGACGCTGTCACTCCCAGGATTTTCACCGAGAGTAAAGTTGCTTGGTTCAACTGAGATATGAAACAAATATTATTTAATACTATTATTATTATTACTATTATTCCTACTTACTATTATTATTATTATTATTATTATTATTATTATTATTATTTTTACTGTGCTATTACTATTATTACTAATTTTTTTTCTATTATTATTATTACTATTATTATTAACTGAATGTTATTATTAATATTATTATTTTTTTTATTTTGTGCTAAGGTTTTATATTTCAAAAAAAAAAAAAAATACTGAATTACACTGTAGTGAAAGATAATTCTCACATTCTATACAAAAACAGTCAAAAGAAGGCAATCAGCACTTTGCAGACTATAAAATGTTTTTATTGATACACAAATTTCAGACCACACAGATCAGATTTAACTTCATAGTATAGATTATCCATCCTCTTACTTTGATCCTATTTTTCAATTCACCTGATGAAGATCACTGTCTGGTCAAAAGCTTGTGTATCGTGGATCAATAAAATTTATTAGACTGTAAAGTGCAGTTTGTCTACTATGTTCTCATTCAGATTTAACACAGCAAGGTTTTCTATTCCATCATGATTCTATACATAGTATGTAGGTCTGGAGTACATGTGCATTAAGCACGTTTTGTACACAGCCAGTCACCAGGCCTGTTAGTAACAACTTACTTGGGTCTGTAGCACTAGGTGTAGACACAATACCAACAGCTGGAGTAGCAGCTGTAACACTTGGCTTGATAGTTCCCTGTCCTGCTTCAGTTTGGGGTGCCATCGATACAGAGCTAAGTGAAGCTTGAGTAGTTGGCTGTTCTGGAATTAATGCTTCTGTTGGTGTGATTCCTGAAAAGATTAATTTTAAATTGGATTAACAATTAAAGTTATAAAATGACAGCAAGATTATGATATTCAACTGCGAATTATTGTGTTTTGTTTTCTCTGCATAATCTTATGTACTTTTGACAGAAAAAATGCAGAAAAAAAGCTCAGCACAAAATATTTTCACTTAGGTTAAACATTTGTTAAAATGGTCGCCAATACTTACTTGTTCCGCAATCAATTCCACTAAACTCCGCAGGGCAGGTGCAAAACACAAATGTGCCACGATTATTACATATCCCACCATTCCGACAAGGGTTTAGTGCACAAAGATCATTTTCTGAAATATAAAAAAAAAAAATCATTTCATGATTACTGAGGGTAATATTAGTGATGTATGAAGTTAGGTATTACGGATGAAATTTTGGAATATGTTTGAACTTACGCATAGAGCAATCTTGTCCACTCCATGATGCAGGGCACAAACAGGAGTATTCCTCGCCTGTCTCAATACACTCGCCGCCATTTTGGCATGGATTGCTAAAGCAAGCAGCCACTACACAGGTCAAAAAGTTAAAATATATATTAATTTCATAACTACTGGGATATTAGAAAAAAAAAATGAAGAAATGAGAACAAGATGGAAAATTCAAGTAGTATTCATAAATAAAACAACAGAGATAAAAAATTATTGAAGATAATGATAATGGTAATAATACTGTACACAACTATGATGATTGCAATGACAACAATAATTACTATGATGATGGTGATGACAGTGATAATGGAGAGAATGATATTGATAATGATGGTGGTAGTAGATAAGTGGTGGTAGTAGTACATAAGTGACATTAAATGATGAAATGATGATGATAATAATGAAGATGGTGATGTTGATGATGTTCTCACCTTGTGCACAGGTTGGCCCTTTAAACCCACCGCTACACTCACACCTGAACTCATCTCCTTCTTCCAAGCAGGTGGCACCATTTAAGCAAGGATCACTAGCGCATGGCATGGCCACTGTACAAGAGAACAAAACAAAGTATAATGCATACTCATAGCAAGGAAAGACGTGAAATTGTGCTAAGATTCAATATTTTGATACTTTATTGAATCATCATAACAAATAACAAAACAAAATTTAATATTTTTGTACACCATTTAGAATCGCTTGCAGACTTTTAATAGCTGCTAATATTGTACAGACTATGAACTCGTTATCTATTTGGCTCTGGTAAACCTAAGTGACAGTGATAAATAAAAAAGTGGTATTTGTAAAGCTAGGTCACCTAGCTTCGACTGTGACTAATACCAGGTGGTACTGATCAAACCAGGTGGCGCTGGTAAAGATTGCACATATAGGGTCTGTGATTGTACAGTAAAAGCGAATTAGGACTATTACCATGTAGTAATGGTAATACCATGTGGCACTAGTAAATTCAGCAGGAGGTAGCACTAACTAAACCATGACTAAACCAGGTAGCCACAATATATGCCAGGTGGTACTGGTAAACCAGGTGGAATGGTAAAATTAAACTCAAAAGACCAAGCAGCCTTGATAACATCGCTTACTTATCTCACAGGTGGCACCTGAATACCCAGCTGGACAGATGCAGACTGCATAGAATTGTCTGTCATCACATACACCACCATTCATACACACCATTGGAGCACAAGCATTTGCCGCTGTATACAAAAACAAAATTAGGGATAACTAGCAATTCTCAGTATTCATTGTCAAAGATGTGGTGCTTAGGAAATTTCTACTATATTTATACTATTTCTATTTTGATGTTATCGTTATTATGTTGTTTTTTTTTGTTTTTTTTTGGTAACATCACTAGGTATATAAAAAATAAAAGTAAATAACAATGAAGTGGGTCTATGTATCATCTTGGCTGCAAGTGTCACTCTCTGTAAACATGGTTCAAATAGAAAAATTAATCTTCTGTGAAAGCTATTAAAAAAAGTGGTACAAAAGTAATTAAAAATATGATTTAATAGCAGACTTACGAGTTTCACAGGTGGGTCCCATCCAGCCTAGTCCACAGGTGCAGATAAACGTGGACGAATCAAATGTGCACTGCGCGCCATTCTTGCACGGGTTACTTTCACATGGTGATACTACATTATAAATAAAATAAGAAGGTGGCTTACTGTAGTCTGAGTCAACACATCCAATAAAACACTTACAACAATATATATCCTTTGTAATAGGGAAATAAAGCAGCAGTGTGACCAAAGCTTGAAAAAAATCACAAAAACTTTTAGTACTATCTACAGCTTGGTTTTCCTTTATATCTCTAGTAAGTCCATTCCTCCATGGTAAGTCATACTTTAGTTTATGTCACTAATTAAGAGCAATTAAAATCTACTTTACTCCTTACTCTTATCACTACAAGATTAAGATAAAGGTGTTTACAATCAATTAAGTCATCATTAGATAAGGCCTCCAGGGTTGTTTGACCATGGAGGAAATAATTTGACATTGTTATCATAAAGAATGTTTGCATGCTTTTGATTTAAATATCTCTACAGTTTTTGTTGTAATACATTTAAAGTAAATGAATGAGGAATATGAAATAAATGAGAAATAAATGTAGAGTATAAATGATAAGGTCTATTAATACAACCCCCTGTTCTGTACATACTGTAAAACTTCAAATAGGAACCCAGTACTCTACTCTTAGTGACTCGTGCTCTAATAATAACCCACCTTAAAATGTATTGTATAATATTAAGACCAAATACTTTAACAGTAAATTAGTGGGGTTACTATTAGACATCCAATGATTTAGTATGCAGTTTCTGTAGTTTCAATAATTAAAATTTGATTGGAAGTATTTTTTTAAAGTGACCTATTTTATCTTTGAACTGTGGGTTTCCACTATTGCAGATCACATGAAGGCTCATACCTGTTTGACAAAGGTCACCTGTAAAACCAGGTGGACATATACAGGTGAAGCCATTCTCATCTGCTACACAGTTTCCTCCTGACAGGCAAGGATTAGATGCGCAAGGTGCAACTATATGTACAAAGAATAAAAAAAAATATTAATTATAAAGTCCTCTATCAAAATGAGAGCTTGCACAGTTTAGTTAGATAACTGATAATAGCCACACTGTGAGTGACAATAGACTTGTATACCAGTATAGTAAGCAGTGCTGGAAAAAGTGACCGCGTGACTGGCAGTCAGAGGCATCATGAATGTCCCAGAGCCATTTTTGGAGAAAAAAATTCATTGTGGGAGGCACAAAAATTTTTTTTTGCAGGCCTGATATTAGGGGGGAAAATATAAACAGAATTCAAGACTGCCATTTTTTTTTTTTTTAATTTTAAGAATATTGCAAATATAAGAAAAATATTATGTAAAAATACAGTTTACAACACCCAAAAAATAGAAAGAAGAATCACTTGCAATCAGGAAAAAAGTAACATGGAATATATTGTTTGAAGCAAGAGTAACCACATCCAGGAGAGGTGAGTGGTCAAGGTCTCTCAAATAGAGTATAGTGGACAGGGATGTTGGTTGTCATACATGTTAATTTTAGTCATGCAGTATCATGTTATTTCATTGGGTGTACTGATCTTTTAAAGTCCTGGTATTTTCTATAGGTGGTTTGGTACAAAATTTCCGTCTTTATTATTCTTGGATTGAAGGAGAACTTGTCTTATTAACTGGAAGGCTGTGGCAGAATTTTAGGAGTGGCATGGGGTTGTCCGATCTGGGGGCTATACTAGATTATTTACTTTAATACAATCAAACATATTTCTGTCGTCAAGTGGACATACACAAAAAGCTGTGTTTTCATTGCTTAGACAAGCACCACCATTCATGCATGGGTTGCCATTCCTGGCATGTTGCAAGGATCAGACACTAAAAAATGAAACATAAAATTCATTAATAACTTCATGAAACTAAATAATTAACTCTGCATCAAGAACTGTTGTTATTACTAACTATAAAATAGTTAAATAGGCCCTACTGTTTTATTGTTTGAATTTCAAACAATATAAAGACATTTATTTTTTTGTAACAGCAGATATACTGAAGGAAGGCACATCCATTATATGTCAGTTATGCCAGTTGTACAATTGATTCAAAAACTGCAGTCAAGCCACCATTGTGCCTTCTTTTTCTTAATATTCTGAATCATGTCCCTTGATATGTTACAACAAACATTTTTCAACCATTCTTCTATATGATCAAATACTTCAAAAGACAAATTGATTAATCTTAATCATGGAAACTACATACTTCTTTCACATAGTGGTCCAGTAAATCCATCTGTGCAGATGCAAAAGAACCTGTCATCGGTAGAAGCACATGTGGCGCTATTTAAGCAAGGATTGCTCAGACATGGATCAACTGGCGCAGCAGCAGCTGTAGTTACAACTGGTGGAACAACAGTTGAGGGATTCATTGGCACAGATTGTGTCACTTGGTCGACTTCTGGTGAAGTTGTTCTCTCAACAGAAGAGTACATCTGCAAAGCAACAAAAAGAGTAAAATATACTTTAAAACTTTTCAAAAAAGTTTATTAATGCATTTTAAAACTTTCAAAAGTTTTTAAAGTAGTGATTAAAAAATTGTAAAAACATTTCTTACAGAAGTAGCTTCAGTTGCAAGCTTTTCCATCTCTGTTACATTTTCAGTCACTAGTTCCTCTGTTACATTCTGCTGAATTCCAAATGTTGTCGATGGAGGTGGAGGAGATGATGGTGGAGGAGGAGGAAGTGTTTTAGAAGTCTTAGAAATTGGTATAACCTGTAAAAAAAAATTGAGTAAGAATTCATAATTGTGATAGACCTTGATTTGACTCACAGACGAGGGGTCAGATTTCCCCGACGAAAGCAATGTGGGCGTGGTCGAGCTTCGAGTAAAAGGTATCGAAAGTGGTCCAGGGGGCAAAGCCCCCGAAAATTTTAACAATTTAGGGGTTTCAAAGGCTGATTTTAATCCATTTTAGAGTCTACTGATATGTAGAAAATATATATAATTTTTTTTTCTCCCCGATGAATTGTGCTTTTTCTCCCTGACGGGGGGAGGGGGGGCTAGCACTCCCTGATGGGGTATGTGGGACCCCAGCACTCCCGCTGGCGCCACCCCTGGTTGAATAATGTGAGTCTCGAAATTTTATTCTCAAGAAAAAGACACGACTCTAACATCCCAGGAGCAGGTTATTTAAGATACTGATCATGGTACATTTCCGCAAAAAGAGGCAAGGAAGGATTATGATACATAGATGATATTAAGTCATGTGACCAAATGTGACTCTTTCTTGACTGTTACTAGAAATTGGTTACTCACAGTTGACATCACTTTAGTTACAACTTCATCTGTCACCATATCTGTTGTTTCAGTAGTTACTTCTTCTGTTGTATCATTCTCCTTAATTCCAAACGTTGTTGGTGGTGGTGGTGGGGGTGGTGTAGGAGGAGGTGGTGGAGTGGTTGCTGTTGAATTATCTGAGCTTGGAATTTCCTATTTCAAGATAGAGGCACGACTTTATTATCCAAGAGTCAAGTTATTCAAAATATTAATTATGGTCCACAAATGATATTGAATCATGTGTCTGCGACATGACCCACTATGTATTTTCACTTGTTTGTTTAAGTAGGATTTGATACTCACAGTTGGCATCATTTCAGTTACAACTTCATCTGTCACCATCTCTGTCAATTCAGTGGTTACTTCTTCTGTCTCATTCTCCTTCATTTCAAACGTTGTTGGTGGTGGTGGAGGCAGTGTCGGTGGAGGGGGAGGTGGTGGAGTGGATGTTGTTGAATTATCTATGGTTGGAATTTCCTATATAAAGGTACAGACACAACTCTATTATCCAAGAGGCAAGTTACTAAAAATAATGATTATGGAACATAAATGATATTGAATAATACGACTGTCACATGACCCAGTCGCTGACTATATTTGATTGTTTAAATAGGATTTGATTACTCACAGTTGGCATCAATTTAGATACAACTTCATCTGTCACCACCGCTGTCGTTTCAGTAGTTACTTCTTCTGTCTCATTTTGCCTCATTCCAAACGTTGTTGGTGGTGGTGGGGGGGTTGGAGGTGGTGGAGTAAGTTTCGTCGAATTATCTAAGGTTGGAATTTCCTATATAAAGATACAGACACAACTCCATTATTCAAGGGGCAAGTTATTCGAAATAATGATTATGGTACATAAATGATATTGAATCATATGACTGTTGCATGACCCAGTGTGGCTTTTATTTGATTGTTTTCTACAGAAGAATCGGTTACTCACAGTTGGCAGCACTTCAGTTACAACTTCATCTGTTATCGCATCCGTTGTTTCAGTGGTTACTTCTTCTGTATCATTCTTTTTCATTCCAAACGTTGTTGGTCGTGGTGGGGGAGGTGGTGTCGGTGGAGGGGGAGGTGGTGGAGTGGAAGTTGTTGAATTATCTACGGTTGGAATTTCCTATATGAAGATACAGACACAACTCCATTAACCAAGAGGCAAGTTTAAATGATTATGGTACATATGATATTGGAATCATGTGACTAACACAAACCCAGTATGTATTGTCACATGATTGTTTTACTAAGAGTTGATTACTTACCGTTGGCATAACTTCAGTTACAACTTTATCTGTCACCATCTCTGTTGGTTCAGTGGTTACTTCTTCAGTCTCATTTTCCTTCATTTCAAACGTTGTTGGTGGTGGTGGTGGAGGCGGTGTTGGTGGAGGAGGAGGTGGTGGAGTGGGTCTTGTTGAATTATCTACGGTTGGAATTTCCTATATGAAAATACAGACTCAACTCCATTATCCAAAAGGCACGTAATTCAAAATGATAATTATGGTACATAAATGTTACCACATCATGTGACTGCCACATGACCCAATATGTATTGTAACTTGATTGATTAACTCCATTATCCAAGAGGCAAATTCAAATGTTTGTGTTACATGATATTGAATCGTGTGACTCTCACATGACCCAGTGTATATTGTCACTTGATTGTTTAACTAAGATTTGATTACTCACAGTTGGCATAACTTCAGTTACAACTTCATCTGTCACCATCTTTGTTGGTTCAGTGGTTACTTCTTCAGTCTCATTTTCCTTCATTTCAAACGTTGTTGGTTGTGGTGGTGGAGGTGGTGTCGGTGGAGGGGGAGGTGGAGGAGTAGGTCTTGTTGAATTATCTGATGTTGGAATTTCCTATTTGAAAAGAGACACAAGTCTAATATTATTTTATGAGGCACTTTAGTATACTCAAACACGACCTACTTTGAAAGACACACAGAAGTTGTGATGTGGGATTTAAAAATTTAGTTATGAATTGATTGTAACTCACAGTTGGCATCACTTTAGTTACAACTTCATCTGTCACCGTCTCAGTTGTTTCAGTGGTTACTTCTTCTGTTTCATTCTCCTTCATTCCAAATGTTGTGAGTGGTGGTGGTGGAGGTAGTGTCGGAGGAGGAGGAGGTGGTGGAGTAGGTCTTGTTGAATTATCTGATGTGGGAATTTCCTATTTGAAAAGAGACAAGTCTAATATTATTTCAAGAGGCACTTTATTATACTCAAACACAACCTAGTTTGAAAGACACACAGAAGTTGTGATGTGGGATTTTAAAAAATTAGTTATGAATTGATTGTAACTCACAGTTGGCATCACTTTAGTTACAAATTCATCTGTCACCATCTCTGTTGTTTCAGTGGTTACTTCTTCTGTTTCATTCTCCTTCATTCCAAATGTTGTGGGTGGTGGTGGTGGTGGGGGTGGTGTTGGAGGAGGAGGTGGTGGTAGAGTAGGTCTTGTTGAATTATCTGATGTTGGAATTTCCTATTTGAAAAGGGACACAACTCTATTATTCCAAGAGGCAGGTTATTAAAACTCAAACACAACCTAATTTGAGAAAGATTGACACTGAAGTTATGGTTTGTGGATAGACCTAAAAATTGGAACTCAAAATCCACTCTATCCATTTCAATATTTTCTTTGGTAAGACCTGGTATTTTCACCCACAAGTTTACATTGGTAACTAAAGTACTCCATAACCTGTACAATAATTCTGTTGCTTCATCAAATAAATGTCCACATACAAAGATTCCGCTTGCAATATGCATAATGTAGTGTAAATATTTTAAAAATACACAAGACATGCTCACTATCTAAAGTGTTAATTATTTGTGGTTTTTGACTTAAACCTAGACAGCAAAAGTCACTTTTTTCTTTTGAAATATCCTGCTAAGAAGTCTTTTCTGTATGTATTATTTGTTAATTTGCTGAAGGCAAAATAAATGACTATGATAACACGGTACTGAATCACTGTCACATGATACGATGTGACTGTACTTAAAAATTTAGTTATGAATTGATTTCTCACAGTTGGCATCACTTCAGTTACAACTTCATCTGTCACCATCTCTGTTGTTTCAGTGGTTACTTCTTCTGTTTCATTCTCCTTCATTCCAAATGTTGTGAGTGGTGGTGGTGGGGGTGGTGTCGGAGGAGGTGGTGGAGTAGGTCTTGTTGAATTATCTGATGTTGGAATTTCCTATTTGAAAAGGGACACAACTCTATTATTCCAAGAGGCAGGTTATTAAACTCAAACACAACCTAATTGTGGAGAGAGATTGACACAGAAGTTATGGTTTGTGGATAGACCTAAAAATTGGAACTCAAAATCCACTCTATCCATTTCAATTTTGTCTTTGGTAAGACCTTGTATCTTCACCCACAAGTTTACATGGGTAACTAAAGTACTCCATAACCTGTACAATAATTCTGTTGCTTCATCAAATAAATGTCCACATACAAAGATTCCGCTTGCAATATGCATAATGTAGTGTAAATATTTTAAAAATATACAAGACATGCTCAATATCTAAAGTGTTAATTATTTGTGGTTTTTGACTTCAACCTATTTTAGACAGCAAAAGTCACGTTTTTCTTTTGAAATATCGTGCTAAGTAGTCTTTTCTGTATGTATTATTTGTTAATTTGCTGAAGGCAAAATAAATGACTATGATAACACGATACTGAATCACTGTCACATGATACGATGTGACTGTACTTAAAAATTTAGTTATGAATTGATCACTCACAGTTGGCATCACTTCAGTTACAACTTCATCTGTTACCATATCCATTGGTTCAGTAGTTACTTCTTCTGTTGTCTCATTCTGTCTCATTCCAAAAGTTGTAGGTGGTGGTGGTGGGGGTGGTGTTGGTGGAGGTGGTGGAGTGGGTCTTGTTGAATTATCTGTGATTGGAATTTCCTATAAACAAAAAAAAATAATTCATAAAATCTAATGTTCTACAGTACTTGTTCTACATCAGGGGTGGGCATAAAAATCGGTTAGAGGGCCAAAGTGAATTTCTGATTTAACACAGAGGGCTGCACCCAAACTTTGATCTCTCCAGTGCGCTTCTAAAAACCTCCAAGCACTGCTTTTACACCACTTTATTCCCGGTTTTAATATTACTTTTTACATGTGATCGGTGTCAGGCCGTAAAAAACAAGGTGTTTTCTAGCCAATGTTGCTTGGCAGGCCACACACATAGGGTTTTTACTTCATATTAGCGGGCCACAAAAAAAATCGCTGTCGGGTTGCATGCGGCCCGCGGGCCGCCCTCCTGTGTTGTACATCCTACTATGCTAATCTTTTTTATTGTTCTAACACTTTTATTAAAGAGCAGGCCAAATGCAAATTGTGAATATACTCTGGTCTTGTGTGTAATGGTGTTTAGTCCTATTTGGTGATCCGCATCTAGTGCGGATCACCTCTTGTTATTGTCAGGATCATCATCATCATCTTATCTTCTTTTTGGTGATCCGCTAACATTAGCGGATCACCTCTTATTATTGTCAGAATCTTTCTTTCTTTTTTTTTCTTTCTTTTTCTTCTTTCTTTCTTCCAAATTTTGTGACCACGATATCTCAAGATTGCTTCAACCGATCAACATGATATGTTCAACAATCATTAGTCTTGGGGTGGAATCGATACAATAAGCTTTTGAGTGTGATCAGTCACGCGTGACTTCATCTACGCACAATTTTGCGTTTTACATAGCAAATTTTTTGATTGATCATAACTTAACCATCGTTAGGCCTCTTTTGTTGAAACTTCACACAGGTATACTTCATGTCAAGTACTATCCATATGCGCAGTACTGTCCGAATTACAGCTCATTACGCACACGTACGCGTGCGCTAAAAATTATATTTGCTCAAAATCACGTTTTGTGTACGTTTCAGCTGATTCTGAGCATTTCAACTTTTTCACAAATGTTTAGGTCGCGCACGCATTTTCGCGCTCGCAGCTCGTGCAGATGATTCAAATTACAATTTTTGACATATTTTGAGTTTCTTACACTGTAATGACATATTTGCATTCTTTTTGAGTAATTTGCGCGTTGTTGTCTATTTTCAGTCAAAATGAGTCAAAATTGTACCTATTTTTAATTAGTTATAGTTCCTCAGGATGAAAGGTGACCCCCAATTTTTATTACATATTCTGAAAGCACATGAGTTGTACATATGATTTTATAGGTCATAATGGCTGATCGGATATTATGACGTCATCATATTGCCATCTGAATTCAACAAACTGAGTATTATCGATGACGTCATTTAAAAAAATGCGCATTTGAGCGTATCTCGCTTATTCTTGGTCGATTGTCTTCCAACTTTGAGTATGTTATAGCTGAGGCAATTTTCTTTCCTATATGTGACACTTTTTTACATTTCGATGACGTCATCATTGTTTAAAATATAGGGTTTTGCTTATCCCCTCATCTTTCTTTCGTCAAAGCTTTGATGACCCCATAATCACATTAATCATTCGTGATTTCTGAATCATATTTAGTGGGCATAAACTTCAGGTCATGGTTAAATGTTATGAACATTATATTTTTGTGCGCGCGTAATAACGCGAGCGTTCGCATACGTCAAAATTAAAATATGCTTTATATCATGTCTTTTTTAAAATCAGTTATAACTCCTTAGGATGAAAGGTGACCCCCAATTTTTATTACATATTCTGAAAGCACATGAGCTGTAGATATAATTTTATGTATCATAATAGCTGATCGGACATTGTGACGTCATCATATTGCCATCTGAATTAAAAAACAAGAAACAATTTATATTTCTTTTCTCAAAACGTTGATGACGTCATATCTTAACCATTCATCATTTCTGAATAATATTAAATGGGCTTATATACTTCAGGTCAAGGTTGAATGTTAGGTATCTTACTTTTTTGTTTGCGCGTCTGAACGTGCGCGTACGTGTGCGTAAAATATTGCATATGCTTATAATTATGCCTATTTATAATTAATCAAATATAACTCCTTAGGATGAAAGGTGACCCCCAATTTTTATTACATATTCTGAGAGCACATGAGTTGTAGATACGATTTTATAGATCATAATGGCTGATCGGACATTGTGACGTCATCATATTGCCATTTAAATTAAGAAAAAACTGACGTTACTACTTTTCATACTCGTTTGAACGTATCTCGCTTATCTTGATTGATTGTCTCCCACCTTTGAGTATATTATAGCTAAATCAATTCTCTTTCAGACGTGTCCCTTTATTTTACATTTTCATCACGTCAGCATGTTCAAAAGGAATTAATTTTTGGAGCCCTTTTATCTCTCATTCTTAAAAGATGTAAAGAGATAGAACAGAGAGAGGGCGGCAAACTGTATTTCGACGCTATCAGACTGATATTTACAGGTTATATGAAGGGAAAATTTGTGTGGCATTACTAACTAACAAGCGGTTTTAAAAACACTTGACAATGTTTAATTTCGTGTGCCATTACTGTACACGCACACATCGTGACGTGCGCGTCTGTTAAAATTTGAAAATTCTCCATATCACTATCTATTCAGATAGTTTAAAGAACGTTTCGGGTCATTTTCAGCATTCCAAAACTTTCCATATTTACGCGCCATACGTTCATTTCGACGCACGCAACACGTACTGAAGCTGGAAATCACGTTTGTTACATACTTTGTGTTCCTAACACATTATTCATATCAGGAGTCACTCTTTGTGCTATTACCGTGCTCACGGGCGTCAAGACGTACATGTACGCATGCGTAAATCTTTCAAAATGCTCAAAATTATTCTTTTTTAAAAAACTAATTACAGCATATTTTAGCATATTATGACACTTTCAATCAGCACCGCGTGAGCTTTATGAGGGTCAAAGTACGGCGGATCACCTAACTCGTCCTCAGTGACGAGTTCAAATCTAGTTTTTATTCTTCTTTCTTTCTCCCCTTTTCTGTTCGCACGATATCTCAAAAAATGCCACAAGTTACGCACAATCGCTGTCAACGAACATTTGGCTTGGTCTGGAATAGTCATAGTAAGCTCAGTCATGCGTGACGTCATCTACGCGCAATTTTGCGTTTTTACATTATCGATCATATCAGCCTAACCAATTGAAATTTCGAAATTGTATTAAGTGAGCATTAACGTCGGGTTAATGTTGAATGTACCATACCATAATTTTACGTGTGCACTTCACTACGCGCGCGTACACGTGCGTCAAAATTTCAAAATGCTCAAAATCACTTTTTGACTAAATTAGAGAACGTTTTAGGCCATTTTGAGCATTTCAAATTTTTTTGAAATTTTCCACTACGCGCGCATTTTTACGTGCGCAGCACGTACGAAAGCTATAGATTACGTTATTTTACATATTTTGGGTTCCTGAAATTGTTTTCACAAATTTCCATTCTTTTCGGTCATCTTTTGGCCAATAGCAATACCGTACGTGCGCATCAAACATAGGTATCTTTGCGCGTATTTGTGCCGCTATACAGTGAAATTATGCTAAAATCAGACCTATTTTTAATCAGTTATAGCTCCTTAGTTTGAAAGGTGACCCCAATTTTTATTACATATTCTGAAAGCACATGAGTTGTAGATATGATTTTTTAGATCATAATGGCTGATCGGACATTGTGACGTCATCATATTGCCATCTGAATTCAACAAAACTGATTTTTATCGATGACGTCATTTTTTAAAATACGCATTTAAGCGTATCTCAGTTATCCTTGATCGATCGTCTTCCAACTTTGAGTATGTTATAGCCAAGACAATTCTCTTTCATATATATGACTTCTTTTTACATTTTGATGATGTCATCATGGTCAGAAAAAATATTTTTTCTGACCCCCCTCATCTTTCTTTCCTTAAAACGTTGATGAGCCCATTTCATCTTAACCATTCATCATTTCTGAATCATATTTATCTCACATGCTTAAAAGATGTAAAAAAAAAAAAGAAAATTACAATACAGAGAGGGCGGCAGATTGTATTTCGACGCTATCAGACTGATATAGGTCATATGAAGGGAAAATTTGTGTGGCATTACCAACAGGCGGTTTTAAAAACACTTGACAATGTTTAATTTCGTGTGCCATTACCGTACACGGACACATTGTGACATGCGCGTGTGTTAAAATTTCAAAATTCTCAATATCAATATTCAGATAGTTTAAAGAACGTTTCAGGTCATTTTTAGCATTCCAAAACTTACCATAATTTATGTACGGTACGTTCATTTCCACGCGCACAGCACGTACTAAAGCTAGTAATTACGTTTTGTTACATATTTTGTGTTCCTGACACTGTATTCATATCAGGAGTCAGTCTTTGTGCAATTACAGTGCTCACGGTCATCAAGGCGTACGCATGCGTAAGTCTTTTAAAATGCTCAAAATTATTCTTTTTTTAAAAACTAATTACAGCATATTTTAGCATATTATGAAACTTTTCAATCAGCACCGCGCGCGCCTCCTGAGGGTCAAAGTACGGCGGATCACCAAACTCGTCCTCAGTGACAAGTTCAAATCTAGTTTGAAATTGTAATTCATAAAATGATACTAAATAATGTAACTGTCACATGTCCAAGTGTGACTCTGTCATTTAAATGGATTAATGGGAAATAATGTTTTATATTGCATGTTATCTAGCATTAAATATATTGTGTATTTTAAGACATCCTGTAATGGGCAATACCGCAGTTGAATGTAATTGAAATTTTAAAAAAATAACAAAATAATTACTCACAGTTGGCATCACTTCAGTTACAACTTCATCTGTCACCATATCTGTTGTTTCAGTGGTTACTTCTTCTGTCTTATTCTCCTTCATTCCAAATGTTGTTGGTGGTGGTGGTGGGGGTGGGGTAGGTGGAGGTGGTGGAGTGGGTGTTGTTGAATTAATTAAGGTTGGAATTTCCTATATGAAGACATTAATAAATAACATAATTTCAAAAAATCAAGATGTAAAACTTTTAATTTGTGTACCACTACAGTAGGCATCATGAAAGTTTACATATGAAAAATTTTGCTCTTTCTCATTCATTAGAGAGTAGAGAAAGCTTATGTCTGTGTCCATAACCTCTTTATTGGCAGAAGTGGTCATCATGATTAACGCATGACCCAATGTGACTCTCACTTGAATGGGTCTAGAAATTGATTACTCACAGTTGGCATCATTTCAGTTACGAATTCATCTGTTACCATCTCTGTCATTTCAGTGGTTACTTCTTCTGTTGTCTCATTTTGCCTCATTTCAAATGTTGGTGGTGGTGGTGGGGGTGGTGGTGGTGGAGGAGGTGGTGAGATTGAACGGGGTGGTAGAGGAGGTGGTGTGGTTGAATTTTCAAAGCTTGAAATTTCCTATTTGATAAGAAACATTAAATTCGATTTGAATTCCAATACTAAAGTTATCTATTGAAATTTATATAAATATATGGGTATTTTAATGGGTTTACTTTGATCAACAAGATGAATTAATTGTACCGGTAGTTACACTTCTTGTAACTTAGTATGTTGAGCCAATGAAACTTCATTGGTGCCATTAAAATTGAGTCTCAAGGAATTTTGGTTCTCTCCAAGAAACTCTACATTTTCTCCCGGAATTTGTATTTCTCCAGGATTTTAACTAATTTTCACAAATAGGGCTTAGTCTAACATAGTTTCCCATTCTTATGCAGACAATAAGGCAGACATAAGATTTATCAAACCGCCTGGGAAGCATTAACGTATTAAGAGTGACTTAAACCTGCCCAAGCCTATTTGGTTTTATAGTATGGCAATAAGTTTGTAAATGTTTGTACTGAGTTGTACATGCGTTTTAGTTAGTACAAGCATCGCAAATCCGTGTCAGACTTGCATGTCAGATTCTCCAGGAATATGACTTCCACAATTTGGCCTACAGTATAATACTATAAGCAGGAGGCAAAAAATTGTGATAATGTTAATTATCTCCATGCTAGAGTAAAACAAAAGCGAAACAGTTTAATACAAACAAATTACTCTAACATGGAGAAAATTACTTATGTGACACCCTATCTATTAACATAATTACAGTATTATATAAGGTGTTAATTGCATGACTTTTTCAATTCTACCTACTTTGGATTTTTTTATTTTATAATTATTGCTGTTCACTTGATCTTGAAAATGTATCCATGTACTCAAAACATCAATACTTTTTTGTCATTAGATTTTATGTTAAAATATAAAATTAGAATTTAGAAAAATATAATTTAAAATGTAAAAAAAATAAGCTTTTTTCTACATTTTAAATTAAACTTGTTGGCAATGATAATAACTATTAAAAATAAAGTATTAAAAATATAAAAATGATTGACTTACAGTTGTCAAAACTTGTGTAGTCATCTCTGGTGCATCTGTTCCAATCTTGGCTGACATTGTAGTCACCTCATCCATGGTGTCAGTTGAATCCTTGGCAAACGTTGTCATTGCTGGAGGAATGGTTTGGAGTGAAACCCCCTAACGAAATATTTCAAGATAATTTAAATTTGTGAAAATAAGAAAACTTTCAAAATCTGTTTGATGGTTTCATTTTGGGTTAATTTTTTAAGGATAAGACCTATAAATCTTGTGACTCATAAATCTGTAAATCAATTGGTGTGTACTGGGGTACATTTTAACTGACACCTTGTTCAGTGGTTAGGGTGTTTAGTGCAATTTGTGTGATGGTTGTGACACACTTATGATCAAATCAATACTGTATTTCATGTATTTACTGATGGAAAATGGTGACAAAAATCAACCATGACCATCATCTTATATTCTTTTTTAATAAAATATTATGAATTTGTTTAAAAAAAAAGAAGTAAACTATTAACTAATGCATGCATGAACCAAGGAGGTACATAACTCATTATTTATATACCTCCTTGCATGAACATTAAGAGTGAGATAGAAATAGATTCAAATGACAGACGCCAAAAGAAAAATGTGAATCATGCTTTAAAGAGTGATAGTTGAATTATTTTCATGCTGTGAGAAAAATATGAATTGCTTTGAAATGAAGATAATTTAAAACTTTGTACATGCAATGAGAACAAATATGAATTACTAAATGTGAGGTCTTGCCACAAAATTAATCACTTTGTTGAAAAATGATAACCAATTTTAGGAGATTATCTGAACACGTTCTCATCAACAATGTGTCTAATTTTGTGGCAAAGCCTCACAAATAAGAATGAGTGATTTAGACAGCTTCAAAATAAGGAAGAATGGTATTTTTTTTCTTTCTCATTTCTTTGTCCTCTACAAACATACATCATGAATCCACCACTGTATTATTTTTAGAATCAATTTTAACCATATTTGCTCCAATCCCATCATTAAATTAAAATATTGCTTTTGAAATATTTTTAGCATTTTTCATTTGTGCATATTAGATTTTAGTTAATTTTGATATTTCATGCATTTTTTTTGTTTTAAATAGAGAGAAAATTATTGGCTTACAATTTGTAACCATTATTATATGGTGGAGGGAAAAAAAATTGAAAATATTTCTGCAGGAACCAAACCAGTGGCCTCTTTTCTACTATCTGATGATCAAATTTCACTGATGTACTTTCAGGTTGAGAGATGGGGGCTGTTCCTGATATATTTGACTGGAGATGAAATAGGTTCTTCTTAAGGATGCACCAAGGACAACCTCTGCCAACTTTAGGCAGCTTAGCTAAGATTACAGAAAGCACTGACGCTGTGCTCCAGAGGACATTTGTTTGATTCCAACAGAAGTACAATTTTTTTACACATTTTGTTTGTTAGATTAATATAAATATAATCAGACCATGTGAGTAGCCAAGTCAGTTAAATTCTTTATATATTTATTTTACTCGAAGCATATAAGCTTTAGCTGTTTCTGTTTAGCTGTTAATTAATTCACTGAGGGAAAAATATTACAAACATCTTTACCAACCACAGGCATACTCTCTTCTTATACGATCTTACAAGATAAGTATAGATTTACCGTTACTTTGATGTCTTCATCAGAAACCATAGTAAAGTTTGTTATTTCACTAGTGATTTCTGTTGGTGCTGGTGGTGGTGCAGTTGTTTCATCACACTGTGTTAAAAACCTCTACCATTATTAGTATATCATGCATTATTTCTGTCACAAATTCTGTGGCTATTTTGATTGACTTTTATAGTCCAAGTAAAAAGAGTTATTTTCACTTTCAAGAGAGGAAACCATCAAATATCCTGATACTTCTTGAACTACATCAGTAATCATAATCTACAAATGTCTCATCAACATAGTCCCTTTTTGCATCTTTCGCTAAAATGTTGACAAAGTCTGCACTGTGTCGATGTAATAAAAATCCTTTGTCATATTATCTTGTCCATTGTTAACAGGTATTGTTGATTTCCAGTTCTTTATATTCAGAGATAATATCAGAATCTAGAACTGCTATTGGACTCAGCATCAAATTCTCTTTCGTCACTCTTAGAAGTACTGTAACTTGGAATTCTGACACAAAGCAACTTGCACCACTAACAGATTCATTCTACTATAATCACTTGAAATACCAGGCACTATTTTTGAGTCAGACCCATCAGAATCATTAATCTATTCTTCTTACTCCAACATTATTAGCATTATGGTTACTTACTCTACTACAAAATACTCATTCAGTACTCCTCCATACATCAGATAATAAATCCAGACTTACACATCAGAAGCAAGCTTAAACCACTATCAGAAGCCCCTTCTGATGATCAAACATCATAATCAAGTTCACCTTCATCACTCTCAGAAAACTCAGATATTTCACTTGCACAGCTGTTAGAAACTTGTTCAGACCCATCAATCAAAGATGAAAATTAAATTTGTTTGCATCCCTACCAGTTCTTCAGACACTCATGCATCATCAAATCCATTTGCACAACACTGTAGCTAGCTATTGGGGCAGTCAGGATGGGCCCATACAAACTGTCTTTTTACCTATTGACGAACGCTGTGGCCTTACTTTTTAAAATATGACCTATTAAAAAAAAAAATAATACTATATTTTACATCAATAAACTCAAAATACCTGGAAAGACTAAATACTATGGACCAATTAAACAAATTTAAAATGAGTTTACAAATACAAGCAAAATTGGACCTTTTAAAAGAGACCCATAATCTATACAAAAAAACTAAATAATATGGACCTACATGAGGCAACAGTTTCTGTTAGCAGAACTGGTCTATAGTGAGCTGTCAGATGGTGGAGAGTGAGCTGTCAGCAGCTTCATCAACTTAACTTAATTTGTTCTAAGAATGTCCATTGGGAGTTAACAAGATAGTCCTGTCCAGCAACATATAGCCATCCAAATGTAAACAAGCAACCGATTACAATCACTCAATTCTAAACGTAATGATCTCATGGGCTTTAGTGTCAATAAATAATTTAAGAGCTCATCGTTTTTCAGACCAATTTTAACCCTTTCCAGTCGTATGGCATCGCGATGACGCACTCTTCGGCCATACTTTATAGTGAGGGGTGTTGTACGTATGCCCTGTATAGCTTTCATGATAATCATATTATAGTTAGGCTGCCCTCTATAGGATTTTTTGATTGTGATGTAGAAGTATTTCTGTAGAGGGCCTCCTGTATTTAGACCAAATAAAATGCCTGTGCTCAGTAAAAACCCGACATTTGGTATAGATGATGTAATTTCCCAGCTTTGGTACAGCCTCAGGCAATGGTAATAGGGCAGACTGGAAAGGGTTAAAAACACACAATAATGAGGACTCATTTTAAAAAGTGTACAATTATACAACAAAACATTGTGGACCTTTAAAAAACATGTGGAGCAATGTAAAAACACTTGGAGACATTTCATGTCTAAAAAAAACATTTACAATTGAACTGTCTACAGTTTTCTCTTCAACTGGCGACCACATTTGAGACCTGAAAATGTGGTGGTGTCTCAGTCTCCATTTAGAGTCCCCTAAAAGATTGAGATTGTTGGTACTTCTGCAGAAGTGTTCTTGGAATTACAGGGTCTTAAATTGAAGGTTGTACTGTATTTAAAGTGGACACATGTTTTAAAGAGTGGACCCATTTACACGCAAAAAAATGGAAACCCAATTTATACATAACTATTTTTTAATGTATTGTAAGACCGTAAAATCTAACTAATTTAAACCCATCTTGAATCTTCTAATTGTGGACATGTTTTGTGCCTAAAACTAAATAATGTGGACCCTTTTTATCTAGATATAATTGTATCTACTGTGGACGTATGTCTAAAAAGTGGACACATATTATTTTACTTGCACACTTTAAAAATGTGGACATTTTCATGCATAAAATATAAGGACATAAATATGGACCCATGTTATGTTGACCCATGTTTTAAAAAGTAGACCATATTTTTTTAAAGTGGACGAGTTTTACGAATAAAATCTAAATACAAATGTAGAACCACTGTATAAATCTAAACCAAAATAGACCAATTAAAAATGTTAACTTATTGTGCACCACTGGGCCATCTAAAAGCGAATCATTTTATGTTTATACTTATAATAATGATAATATGTGAACACATTCACATTGAATTTTCACTCAAGAGTGCACACATTTTTTAAAAAGTGGAGCCACTTTGTATGTAAAAACCCATTTTCCAAATTTGTACAAATTGTATGTCTAAAATTATGTCAAGCAATCTTAAAAAGTTGACTCACTTTTGTGAAAAAAGTAAATAATATAAATCTATTAAACAAATTGATTAAAATAAAAATAATCTGGACTTATTTTTTAAAAATGTAACTCATTTTAAGCATAAAACTACAGCATTATTAGTATAGGTTTGAGTAATGTTTTCTATAAAGTAGAGATGTGACTTTTCCATCTGTATTAATTTATAATTTTAACTATTATTAGCAAATGCTAAATACAGTGGAGCCACTTTGTATGTAAAAACCCATTTTCAAATTTGTACAAATTGTATGTCTAAAATTATGTCAAGCAATCTTAAAAAGTTGACTCACTTTTGTGAAAAAAGTAAATAATATAAATCTATTAAACAAATTGATTAAAATAAAAATAATCTGGACTTATTTTTTAAAAATGTAACTCATTTTAAGCATAAAACTACAACATTATTAGTATAGGTTTGAGTAATGTTTTCATGCAAAGTAGAGATGTGACTTTTCCATCTGTATTAATTTATAATTTTAACTATTATTAGCAAATGCTAAATACAATGGACCCATATTTTAAAGTTGATTAATTTTTAAAATTGTGTACAATACTACTTAGGAACAATCTTTAAAAAGTGGATACATTTCACAACTAAAATCTTTGGTTTATGGAGGAACTAACAATACAATACACTAAAAAAAATACTTTAAAATTGGGTCCATAGTGGCCTATATCAATACCGCTGCATCACTCTCTAATTCACTTAAATGACTTTCATTGCCAGACCCAGATATATCAGAATCACCTTTACTTATATTACTCTCAGATATCCTTTCAGATTTTGACAGATCAGAAGCAAATTCACTAGTATCACTGTCAGAAACCCCTTCCGACACATCAGAAGCAAATTTACTTGCATAACTGTCAGAAAACCTTTCAGATTCTGACATATCAAATTCACTTACAGCACTCTCAGGAAACTCAGATAATCCACTTGCCCCTTCAAACTCTGACATATCAAATTCACTTAAACCACTAACAGAATTCTCTTGAGACTCTGATACACCAGAATCAACTTCATTTACATTACTCTCAGATATTCCTTCAGAATCTAATATACTTTCATTACTGTCAGAAGTCCTTTCCGATTCTGACACATCAGAATCAAATTTACTTGCATCACTGTCAGAAAACTCAGATAATCCACTTGCACTCTTTGATACCCCTTCAGACTCAGACACACCGGAATCAAATTCACTTGCATCACTATCAGAAACTCTTTCAGACTCTGATACATCAGAATCAAATTCACTTACATTACTCTCAGATATTCCTTCAGATTCTGATATCTCAGAATCTAATACACTTGCAACACTGTCAGAAAAATCTCCAGATTCTGACACATCAGAATCAAATTCACTGGCATCGCTCTCAGAAAACTCAGATAATTCACTTGCACTATCTGATACCCCTTCAGACTCTGACACACCGGAATCCAATTCACTTACATCACTATCAGAAGCGCTTTCAGACTCTGATACATCAGAATCAAATTCACTTACATTACTCTCAGATATTCCTTCAGATTCTGATATCTCAGAATCTAATACACTTGCATCACTGTCAGAAAAATCTCCAGATTCTGACACATCAGAATCAAATTCACTGGCATTGCTCTCAGAAAACTCAGATAATTCACTTGCACTCTCTGATACCCCTTGAGACTCAAACACACCGGAATCAAATTCACTTAAATCACTATCAGAAGCCCTTTCAGACTCTGATACATCAGTATCAACTTCACTTACATTACTCTCAGATATTCCTTCAGATTCTGACATCTCAGAATCTAATACACTTGCATCACTGTCAGAAAAATCTTCAGATTCTGACACATCAGAATCAAATTCACTGGCACCACTTTCAGAAAACTTGGATAATTCACTTGCACTATCTGATACCCCTTCAGACTCTGACACACTGGAATCCAATTCACTTACATCACTATCAGAAGCGCTTTCAAACTCTGATACTTCAGAATCAACTTCACTTACACTGCTCTCAGGAGCCCCTTCAGACTCTGATATACCAGAATCACCTTCACTTACATTACTCTCAGATATTCCTTCAGATTCTGACAGATCTGAATCAAATGCAATTGCATCACTGTCAGAAAAATCTTGAGATTCTGACACATCTGAATCAAATTCACTTACATTACTCTCAGATATTTCTTCCGATTCTGATATCTCAGAATCTAATACACTTGCATCACTGTCAGAAAAATCTCCAGATTCTGACACATCAGAATCAAATTCACTGGCATCGCTCTCAGAAAACTCGGATAATTCACTTGCACTCTCTGATACCCCTTCAGACTCTGACACACTGGAATCCAATTCACTTACATCACTATCAGAAGCGCTTTCAGACTCTGATACATCAGAATCACCTTCACCTACATTACTCTGAGATATTTCTTCAGATTCTGACAGATCTGAATCAAATACACTTGTATCACTGTCAGATAAATCTTGAGATTCTGACACATCAGAATCAAATTTACTTGCATCACTGTCAGAAAACTCAGATAATTCACTTGCACTCTCTGATACCCCTTGAGACTCAGACACACCGGAATCAAATTCACTTAAATCACTATCAGAAGCCCTTTCAGACTCTGATACATCAGAATCAGTTTCACTTACACTACTCACAGATATTCCTTCAGATTCTGACATCTCAGAATCTAATACACTTGCATCACTGTCAGAAAAATCTCCAGATTCTGACACATCAGAATCAAATTCACTGGCATTGCTCTCAGAAAACTCAGATAATTCACTTGCACTATCTGTTACCCCTTCAGACTCTGACACAGCGGAATCCAATTCACTTACATCACTATCAGAAGTGCTTTCAAACTCTGATACTTCAGAATCAACTTCACTTACACTACTCTCAGGAGCCCCTTCAGACTCTGATACATCAGAATCAACTTCACTTACATTACTTTCAGAAATTCCTTCAGATTCTGACAGATCTGAATCAAATACACTTGCATCACTGTGAGAAAACTCTTGAGATTCTGACACATCTGAATCAAATTCACTGGCACCACTCTCAGAAAACTTGGATAATTCACTTGCACTATCTGACACCCCTTCAGACTCTGACACACCGGAATCCAATTCACTTAAATCACTATCAGAAGCCCTTTCAGACTCTGATACATTAGAATCAAATTCACTTACATTACTCTCAGAAGTCCCTTCAGATTCTGACAGATCTGAATCAAATACACTTGCATCACTGACAGAAAATTCTCCAGATTCTGACACATCAGAATTAAATTCACTTGCATCACTCTCAGAAAACTCAGATAATTCACTTGCACTATCTGACACCCCTTCAGACTCTGACACACCGGAATCCAATTCACTTAAATCACTATCAGAAGCCCTTTCAGACTCTGATACATCAGAATCAAATTCACTTACATTACTCTCAGAAGTCCCTTCAGATTCTGACAGATCTGAATCAAATACACTTGCATCACTGACAGAAAAATCTCCAGATTCTGACACATCAGAATCAAATTCACTTGCATCACTCTCAGAAAACTCAGATAATTCACTTGCACTTTCTGATACCCCTTCAGACTCTGACACACCAGAATCTAATTCACTTAAATCACTACCAGAAGCCCTTTCAGACTCTGATACATCAGAATCAACTTCACTTACATTGCTCTCAGAAGCCCCTTCAGACTCTGATACATCAGAATCAAATTCACTTGCACCACTCTCAGAAGTCCCTGCAGATTCTGACAGATCTGAATCAAATTCACTTGCACCACTCTCAGAAAACTCAGAAAATTCACTTGAACTTTCTGTTAACCCTTCAGACTCTGATACACTTCCATCACCTTCAGAATCCAATTCACTCATAAATGCAGTCATTGTAATAAAGGATGCAGAACTAGTAGTTTCTAATGATTCTGAAACAATAGCAGAAGCTAAAGATGAATATGATCTACTAGGTTCCTGTGGTTCAGTGAATCTAACCTCAGTAACTCCTGATGTTGAAGTCATGGTAACTGCCTCTGTTATTTGGTTAGTAATGGCACCAGTTGCCTCCAATTGTTCTGTTGTCATTCCAGATTCAGTAGGTGCATCTGAATATTAAATAATATTTTCAAAAAAATGTTAAGTAAAATCTTCATCATGGTTGCAATATATGTCTTTATTATAGACGATACATGTATGGACTTGTTTCTTGCCATTAAAAAAACCTCTTTTATTCGTTTTAGGCTGTCATATACTATGTAATATATAATACTGTATTTCAATTTTCTTATATTTATTTTGCTTGAAACATTCTAAGAAAACGTGTCTCTCTGAACTAGAATTTACAAATATAAAATTGAAATTATTATTACATTATCAACTATAAAGAAATGAATTCATATCAATAAACATTTTATTGCACAATAAACATAACTCCTATTGGGAAAAATGTTTTTGATATATTTAATAGGGCAATCTGTTAATAGCAGGCTTGTGTAGCATTCTCAAATAAAACATACCTCTAATGTCACATCTCACACCTGTGAAACCTGATGCACAAAAACAGACATAAGCAGATGGATTCAATGACAAACAAGTACCTCCATTTAAACATGGAAAAGTGTCACACAAAGATTCTAAAAATAAAGGATAAAGAAAATTTCTGATTATTGATATACTGTAAAAAAAATGAATATTAAAGGATATCAACTAAATTATCAATTCCAATAGATACAGATATAAAATACTTTACAGATATACTGTCTTTTTTTATATTAAAATCTTTAAATTGATTATCAGATAATTATAGAGTATTATATATTTATTTTCTTCCTTTAATAATTAATTAACTCTAATTTGTAATCATAAAAAGTAGGAAATTTAAATATATACAGTAATTGCATTGTTCAAATTTGTTAGATACACACAGGCAGTGTATCATAAACTTTAATATAATACTTTTCAAGATCCATAACATAAAGAATCCAAAAAAATTGTAGACGGCTTTATTAAAGAAGAACCGTCATGACAATTGCAAGTATATTCAAAAGAAAAAAAAAATCAGATTTTGTTTTTCTTTTCTTTTTTTTGATAATTTTTTGTTCTCTTTATATTAATAAGAGATCACCTTTTTTGGGATAATCTAAGAATTTTATCTTATAAATTTCATATTACTTTTATTTATATAACCCTATGTATCTGTTTTTGAGGGATACAAAGGCTGCAAGCTACAACAATTTAAATTGCTTTTGTAAACAATTGCCTCTTTTACTTGTACACATTCCTGAAACTTCTGTTGAAATTATTTATGTTAGAATTTTATATAAAAAAAAAAGCTGAACAAAGAATGAGTGAATGGATGAGAAGACTGAATAGAATACCTTGCAATTTACACATAGCAGGTTACCACCCCACCCCAACCCAAAATACATAATTATTTCACTTTAATTAAGTTAAAAGTATTTCTTTATTTTATATATAAAATAATATATGATATGGTGCATCATACAAATCAGCTGCACTAAAAATAAGTCTGATTTTTATCACTTGTGCATGTGGTTTGTCACTGTGGCATTTAGGGGTAAAAAGCAGTGTATCTGATAGCTTGTTCAAAAGATTGCTAATGACTTTATGAAAATGATCTGGTGATGAAATATGTCCACCAGGAGTGAAGGACTGCACACTGTGCATGACATGCATAATATATCATATAAATGAATATGGGTAAAGAGCTCCCTAAGTGCCTTGGCAAATGCAGGCGTTACACACGACTTCGCCATCACTATTAAACAAACATAAAACAGTTTAGTTCAATTGTTTTTTCTCAATACATAAAACAATATCAAGTTTAGAAAATTGTGAGATATAGTAGAATGCAGTGATAAATGCAGAAACATAGATTGCCAGTAGTGGGATAAATTAATTCAGGGTGCAGTAATCTTATGGTCAAGTGATTTTCAGCATGCTAGGACAAGAGGTAGTTCAAGAAAGACAGTATTACCTTCATTTTCACAATTCAGGCCTTCATATTGATCAATACACTGACAAAGGTAGAAGTTACCAGAAGAAAAGCACCTGCCATTATTAATACAAGGGTTGCTTTCACATGGGTTTACAAACATTTCACATGTGATACCAGTGAAATATGCTGGACATTGACAAAAAAATGATGTCTCAAAATTCAAACAGGTGGCTCCATTGAGGCATGGACTGCTGTCACATGCAAGAACTACTGTTTCACAGTTCAATCCCCTGAAGCCTGTTGAACACTGACAGAAAAACAATGTTGTTGAAATCAAGCAGCTTCCCCCATTAAGGCATGGATTGCTGTCACATGGAGAAGCTGTACTTTCACAATTCACACCACTAAAGCCTGTTGAACACTGGCAGAAGAATGAAGTGTCTGAATACAAGCAGGTTCCACCATTATGGCATGGATTGCTGTCACATGGAAGAATTATTGTGTCACAGTT
This sequence comes from Anneissia japonica, assembly GCF_011630105.1. NCBI lineage: Eukaryota > Metazoa > Echinodermata > Crinoidea > Comatulida > Comatulidae > Anneissia > Anneissia japonica. The sequence continues at coordinate 502,774 of NW_022747660.1, read as the reverse complement.
TACCCCACTGAAGCCTGCTGGGCACTGGCAGAAAAAAGATGTATCTAAATTTAAGCAAATTCCACCATTATGGCAGAGATTGCTGTCACATGGAAGAACTGTTGCTGTTTCACAGTTGACACCATTAAAGCCTACTGGACATTGGCAGAAGAATACTGTTACTAAATTTAAACAGATTCCACCATTAAAACATGGATTGCTGTTGCATGGAAGAACTGTTGCAGTTTCACAATTCAAACCACTAAAGCCTGCAAGACAGGTGCAGAAAAACGATGTCTCCAAATTCACGCAGATTCCATCATTAATGCAGGGATTGCTGTCACATGAGAAAATAAAAATTCCACAGTTTACACCACTGAAGTCTGCATGGCACTGACAAAGGAAAGAAGTCTCAGAATTTAAGCAAGTTGCTCCATTAAGGCATGGATTACTATCACATGGGAGAACAGCTGTTTCACAGTTCACACCACTTAAACCTACTGGACACTGGCAGGAAAAAGATGTTTCAATATTCAAACATATTCCTCCATTAAAGCAAGGACTGCTTTCACATGGCAGCATGTCTGAGAATCAAAAAAAGAAACAAAGGGACATATAACCATGTTTAATCATTTCATACATTGATGAAAATATATGTTGAGAACTGATGTACCTAGAATATTGATTGATATGTAGAACAAGGCTTAATACAGTAGCTATAAAAAAAAATGAAGTTACTTTAGGTATGGTGCCGTCATTCTTCACCTATTCTCTCTCTTTCTTTATCTAGGAATATATACTGGTGCTGTACCTAGTTGGTTTTAATGCCAAGACATTAAGCTACAATATCATAAAAGGATCTCAACGGAAGAAACCATTCCTTTAAATCCCCATCCCATGGAAATTGTTGCCAAGGTAAGGAACCTTAAACAGTGTAATTAAACATAAACCTTTGTGTTTTGGGTCAATTTTCATAATTTCAGCTGTTAAATAACATATTTTGATTGGTCTGTTAAGTTTGACTGATACTACAGTACTTCTAATTAGATAACAATGGTATGACAATTTTCACACAATTATTCTAAAATAATAATAATAATAATAACAAAGATTTATAAAGCGCACATCTCCACCAAAGGTGCTCAAGCCGCATAATGGAAGAGAAAGCTCAGTACTTGTACTTAAATTAATTTAACATTAGAATCATTTATCAAGGAGTGATAAATGCCTCCAGATCTTTGATGATTTGAAAAAACACATTTACAAAATATCATACTAAAATGACATCATCAAAGAAACTACTGTGTATGGAAAAAGAATGATGCACTAAAGTTCTCCCTTAGAGAGCTATATTCCTACAGTAGTTGGAAAGGTTGTAATTAAATTAAACAATCTGTACCTTGAAATTGACAATTCGATCCTGAATATCCAGCAAGACAATTGCAAGTATATCCATTATCACTGTTCATGCACTGCCCACCATTGAGACAAGGGTCGCTACCACACGGTAGTGGAACTGCAAAATAAGTTTTTCTTGAAAATATAGTCTCAAAATAAAAAAAAAAGTTTGGCACTTCACCAGATATTTGTTGAGTGTCTTTACCTACAGTAAGTTTACTAATGAAGATCGGCACTGGGTGGTTTTGAACCAGATGATCATGTCCTCCAATACCTTATCCATTTCTCAACACATTTTAATGCTAAAATTTGCATGAACTTGCAACTGAAATATTATTTCATCTTAAAGAAGACTACATGTATGTCTGTAACTATAATGCTATATAATTTATATTTACATAAATATCTATTTATGAAATTAAAAGGCAAAAGTTAAGTTATGAAAAAAAATTATTACCTTCATTTTCACAATTTGTTCCAAAATATTGCTCAAGACACTGACATATGTAGGAGTTAGCTGTAGACAAGCAGGAGCCATTATTAAGACAAGGGTTGCTGTCACATGGCATTACTATGGTTTCACAATTCATACCAGTGAAGCCTGCAGGACACTGACAGAAAATTGATGCCCCTACATACATGCAGGTTCCATCATTGAGGCATGGGTTGCTGTCACATGGGAGAACTATTGCTTCACAATTTGTACCAGTGAAGCCTTCTGGACACTGACACAAAAAGAATGTCCCAAAATCCTGGCATGTTGCTCCATTAAGGCATGGATTGCTGTCACATTGTAGAACTATTGTTTCACAGTTCTCCCCACTGAGACCTGCCGGACACTGGCAGGAATATGATGTCTCTAAATTCATGCATGTTGCTCCATTAAGGCATGGGTTGCTGTTACATGGTAGAACTATGGTTTCACAATTCAAACCACTGATGCCTGCTGGACACTGACAGGAATATGATGTCACTAATTCAATGCAGGTTGCTCCATTAAGGCATGGATTACTGTCACACAGATTAACTGTTGTTTCGCAAGTAAGACCACTGAAGCCTGTTGGACACTGACAAAAAAATGATGTTCCAGAAACTGGACTCAAGCAAGTGGCTCCATTAAGACATGGATTGCTGTCACATGCACTAACTACTGTTTCACAGTTCACACCACTGAAGCCATCTGGACACTGACAGAAGAAAGATGTCCCAAAATTCGAACAGATTCCACCATTAAGGCATGGATCACTCTGACATGGCAGTTGGTCTAAAAAAAGAAAATAATATGAAACTGTTACGATATTTAAAATAAATAGGCCTTTTATATATATTAGTTAAATATCACAAATACAAGTTTTGTTTGTTTACAGTCAGCTAAACTTATATTGCCTTCTGTGTGCACTGAACTGTAAGGATCCTATTAAATCTATTGGTCGATTTCTTACAGACTACTAATGTTAAAACAAGAAAGGTAGGCCATTACAATAAATAACTTTATTGTATAATGCATTCAATTAAACAAATGTAGGGTTGTATACACCTAAAACCCAAACGCACATGCTATGGATCAAAATGAGTAGACCTAAGGAAAGGCATGTATATTTCTATGGTAGCCAGAACATAATAGGGAACCCGGTTAGACCTATGACCTCACTTTATAAATTCAGACAAAAGGCATAATCCCTTGCCAGTACATTGGCATTCTACTTCACATTTCTGGACTTCATTTGGGTATTACATTTGAAATAGAATGTTCAAAATATGAAGTAACGCATCATCATATTATTACTTAAATTTCAGGAAAAAATTGCACAACAGAATACACAGCAGGCACATTTTAAATATAGAAGCTTTTACAAATATTGTACAATTGTATCTGTACTTGCAGGAAATATGATCTCAGAGCTTGCCAAAAATAGCATATTATAAAACAACATGATTTTGCAACAATACTTGACCTTTTAACAGCTACATCAAAGTTTCATCAAGGTAATTCAACAAAAGGACGCACATCTCGGGACATCAAAGGCTATAACTCTGGCATCGACATTCAATGCGCACGTGCGTCCCTACACGCTGAACGTCACAAAAACCATAGCAACCAGACCAAAAAACCGTCAGCGTACATGACGATTTACCCACGCACGTGTTAGTTGCCATGTTAGTCGCGCGTTGTGCGGTGATTACAAAGGCCTAATGATATTTTGCACTAACATTAGACT
>NW_022747660.1:493398-499071 GCF_011630105.1 Anneissia japonica | reverse complement strand
CTTATGCCTGCAGGTCCATACTAATGCTACAATAAAACAAGGCAAGAACTGATATTTTATAATTACACTACCAAACTAAACAACCAGGGAGTTTCTAAGTTTCTTCCTTATCAAGTGAATGCTGCCTCTCATTAGGATAAGTTTGATGGTCGCTAATTCATTTGATTTAATTCGAACGTCTAATTTTCACCTTTTTTCTCTATTTTTCCCACATATTTCTCTTTATAACTTCACTCCTACATGTCCGATTTTCACCACTGTTCTTTTATCCTATTCTAAATTTAATAACAGTTTTAGTAATCTTAATTTTAATTCATAGGTTGCCAAATCTCGTCGGACTTCTTAAATCTGTAACCATAGTTTTTCAAATCTTCCTGTGTAAATGTACCGAATCGCCTGAAGTTTTAATGTAGCAGCTCCACTGATACTATGCCGATTTTCGGCATTGTTGTGGCAACATGTACTTTATCTATTACCTACAGCATATGTAAAAATCAATTTGATTGGTTAATAAACGACATCAGATTTTTATTTTTGTAAGAATCAACTAATAGCAAGTCAGTTTAGAAGCCAATGTTAGAATAGTGAGCGAATATTTGACTGTATGTTCGAGCAGAAGGAGCTTAATTTTGGAGTTAAAATTTAGAATGTTATTTCTTTATCTTGAAATATTATTTTGATTTTTAGTTGTATATTAGTCTCTGTATATTATACACTATGAGCCTGCACCTACTACTTTCTCTACCTTCACACAAACTAAATACCTCTATTGCAATGGTACATTTGCACGCTTTACCAACCAGCCATTGAATTCGCTTCTACACGATAAGGGAATTTATCAAACCGTACACAAAGGCAATTTTGACCAACTGGGTGATCAAACTTATCCTAAAGGATAAACAAAACTGGTTTTCCATTGCATGAAAAACCCTGGAATTGATAAATAAATTAACCATTTTTCATACCAGAATACTTTAGACCTAGAAAGATTCACCCCCTGACTCACAAGCATTTTTTGGCTGAGCCTCATGGTGCTAGGCACCTCCTGGAATCTCATAGCAATTACTCCCTCAAAGTATCCTCATATTGGCTTTACCAAGATTAGACTCACATTTTCTCTGTCTCTTGACAAAATATTTATTAACTTACTAATAAAAATTTCACACCGGTCGCCTTGGTAACCAGCTGGACATGTACATGAATATTCAAGTCCATTGTTAACACAGGTGGCGCCATTCAAACAAGGAATACTTGCACATGGCAGTACAACTAGAATAAGAAAACAATACACAATTTTAGGATGATTATTTCTAATGTACTATATTTTTACTATAATAAAAACAAAGTACAGTATATATAATATTTACTATTTTACTATATTTTTTAAGGAATTTTACATAAATTATATGGGTACAATAACTCACCTGTATCACATACTTCAAATGTAAGGATACAAAATTTGACTTACCTATACATATTACACTTTTAAGAGATACAATATCTACTCATCTGTATCACATATTACACCGGTAAAAGGGGGTATACTTGACTCACCTATACCACATATTACACCTGTAAAAGTGTTACATCATCAGACTGACCTGTATCACATTACACCTGAAATTAGGGTACAGAATTTGACTTGCCTGTATCACATGTTGAACCTGTAAATACCTGTATCACATGTTACACCTGTAGATAGGGCACTGTACAACTTCTGACTCACCTGTATCACATTTTACACCTGTAAAAGGGGTACAACATCTAACTCACCTGTATCACATATGTTACACCTGTAAATGGTGTACATCTGAATCACTTGGATCTCATGTTACACCTGTAAAAGCATACAGAATCTGACTTACCTGCATTGCATGTTACACCTGTAAATAGGTACATCTGGCTCACCTATATCACATTTTACACATGTAAATAGGTACTGTACAACATCTGACTCACCTGTATCACATGTTACACCTGTAAAGCCTGACGAACAATCACACTGGAATACTCCATTGTCACTGCTGCAAGTTGCTCCATTCTGACACGGGGAACTTAAACAGGCATCTACAGTAGCTATAAGAGCAAAGAAATTACAATTATTATTCCCAAAAGGAAAATATGTAGGCCAAGTAATCCTGTTTTTTTTTAAATAATTATTAATAATAATAATAACACTGTAATAATAATAATATTAAAATAATAATAATGAACAATAATGAATAATAATATTTATTAATTGGAAATTTTAGTTGTATATAGATGCCTGTTACAGAATTAATTTTTGTCACATAATGCTTATATAACTTATTGTTTTGATACATATTCTGCCATGGATTTTGGTGCTATACAAATTCTTGTTGATTGATTGATTGGAAAAATATATTTCATTTTAAAATATTGATACATATTTAAAACTTACGTGTTTTGCACTGGATGCCCATAAATCCTGAAGTGCACAGGCACACTACACTGCCTCCAGCTTGGTTTACACACATCGCACCATTGAAGCAGGGTTGCAGGAGTGCACAGAAATCATCAGCTGGAATGCATACAAGTCAACTTTAGATATTGCTACATCTGCCATAATGGTTGCATTCACCATTGTTTGTATGTTTGCGTATTTATTTGTTAACAAGATTCATTTAAAAACAATCAATGGATCACCATAAAAGTTAGTGGAACAGACATATTGGTGTTCTAAGGAAATGATTAAATTTTGTAAGTGGAAAGGTCAAATGTCAAGGTCATACAAAGTCAAATAAATTGGTGTAGTGAAGGTATGAACTCCTGCACCTGCTCTAGTTTAAGAGTGATTGGAGAATGGAATCAAAATACTAATAAAAATATAAAATCATAAATTATTAATTCATTCAAATTTAATGATCTTACAGTTTTTAAGCCCTGTTGGAAGAGTTTGGCTCGATTCCCAATAATGATAAGGTTTAAAATACATACAAATATTTCACTTCAGAATTTTTCTGGCACTGTTTTGTGAACCAATATATAATATTATTACATAATACTACTATATCTCAATTTTGATAGATTTTAAATTACTTAATGTTTCTCAATCAGACAAAAGGACTACATTGAAAGTAATGAAGTTGGTGACTTAAAGTACATATTGTAGATTCCAATAAATATAAATTATCGTTAGTAGTGAGTACTTTTAAATTATGCTTTAAAAATTGTAATTGAGTGAGTGACTGGTGCAAAAAAAATCAATGTGTGACATAGTCAATTCAATGTGCAATCGTGAGACAAAATGTGAGTTGTGTAAAGATAAAGCATTCATTGTTATTGACACACTAAAAACAGATATTTGCCTTATGAACTTGTGTAAAGAGGGGTTAAAGTCAGTAATGTGTAGGCTTATATGTAAACAGACCTTCCCTTACAAACTATTGTTATGAAAGATTTATGTTCCATACAGGAAAGCAAACATGGAAAAGATGGTAAGGCATATCAGGAATCAGGGAAAACATGCAGTTGTTCATTTACAAACACAGGTGAATAAGGTACAAAGAGGAAGTGAGTGGAAACAAAACATTTCAGTTATGTAAAGTAAGAAAACGATTAAAAAAGCCTCAGTTCAATCAAAACTAAACAGGGTGGGTACTTAAGTTTAAAAAATACAGTAGTAGGGCAATTGGGGAAAAACAACCTAGCAACAATATTACGTTTTAAGAACTTATAATAATGTTAAAGTTTGGTGTTGAAAACGTTATTTTGTAGAACCATATACGTAATTAGAACGTAATTTCGCAACTACATAATGTTTGAATGTTCTTGCAACATAGTGTGAATGTAAACCACAATGTTATAAAAACATTATGTTTTTGCTGGGAAGGTCTGCAGAGATCGTAAAGCACATTGGTGATCTACAGCTTGTTTTTGTGTAGTACTGTAGGCCCGGCTTAAGATAAACATGGAGAAGTGAAAACTAAATATAAGGACAATAGAGAGTATAAGAAAATAGAGGAAAGGAAAGGTAGAGAGGGCTTTTAGACATGAAACATTCATGTTTGAATATCATCCCGAGTCATCACTCTCATAGTTTTTACAATATATGTGGCAAAGACAAGCCAAACCAGTCACTCGTCGCAAATCCTGTTTTGGAGATAATGGCCAAAACATGCTGGAATGTCACAATTTTGGAAATCTATTTAATTGGACTAAACTAACCTTTATATATCTATACAGTACATCATGCTATGCTGTTATTTTCCTCATTTTCAATGTTAAAACAACAATTTTTAACGATTTGGTGATGGTTTCTGCCTAAGAAATGCCTAAAATCGTAAACTTTGAAGGCTGATTTCTCAAATATTGTTCTTTAAACAGCTGTATGTTTAAACTCGTTTAACTTCATAACAAAGTGTCGGATTTAAATGATTTTTTTTACCATTTTATAGCACTCATTGTACTGTTAAACCCTGTATTAATAACTAAAAATTGATTTTTCTGACGAGTGACTGGTTTGGCTTGTCTTTGTCACATATTGGTAGACATTATTGATATTATGTTTGTGCTGAAACTATAAATAATAAAACCAAGTAAATATTATTGCATAACAAAAATATGTAAAATACAATACAAAAGAAGTGCACTGCAGGAAATACCATAAAATAGGAATATAATTTAAGAAAAACAAGCAAAAGAAAAATTTGAACAAAGCAGTAAAAACAAAAATAATTACCTAATAATGCTGGCAAGCATTGTTTGTTTTTGAAAGAGAAGAAATTTGGAAACATTAAATTAACTTATGTATACCTTTCGGTTATAATTACACAAAAATTTTAAATAATTATGTTCATTGCATGATCGTTATTTATTTCTATTTTTATTCATTAAAAATACAATTGCTTAGGATGCATAATAATACAGAACCTGAGGATAATAATGATGATGATGATCGGTGATGATGATGATGATGATGATAATGATAATGATGACTGCAGCGATGATGATAGGAAGGAGGATGATTTGTTTATGATAAATGTGATGAAATGATATTGTCATTACAATACACAATAGTTTATATTGATGATGGCATTTTTCAATCAAATTCTTCGTTAACCTTGATGGCCAATTCTATACAAAACCAAGGAACATACAAAAAATGATAAAATGTAAAATTAATAATATACATTAAATTGAATAGTCAGACATCAAACGATGTCCAAAACTTAAAAGCAAAAGTAATAAAAAGTAGTACTAATTGATATTGATGATGATGAATGAAGATAATGAATGACGCATGATGGAGATGAATGTTGATGATGACATTAATGATGATTATGATTTAATATGATTATGAGTGATGATGATAGCAATGATAAATGATGATAATGATGAAGATGACTGATGAACAAGGCAAAATAAAAATATTATTGTGTTGGCCACGCCTGACCGACCCAAAATGTACGAAATTGATGTTCGGCATTTTAGTTTTTTTGTATTTTTGTTGTGACTACAACAATTTTTTTTTTTTAATGAGCTAAAGAGGCTGGAGTAAGACTCTTGTCTTTAATGAAAGGATTTGTGATGAATAGGAAAGTAACAGGCCTTGAAATAATTCCAATTACCAAAGCATTGTAATAATAACATTTATTGATAATCATCAAACCAATCATTTGAACTTAATTAATTTTTATTCTTCTCTGTTGT
>NW_022747660.1:480507-493333 GCF_011630105.1 Anneissia japonica | reverse complement strand
TTGTTGGTGTGTTTGTTTTTTTTTTTATTATTAATTTTTATTTTTTTTTTTTTTTTTTTTTTTTTTTTTTTTTTTTTTGTTTTTTTTTTTTTTTTGGGGGGGGGGGGGGGACTTTTCCTACCGACCTACCCATTTTTTTGGATTTTCCCAAAACGTGGTTAACACAAGAATTTCTTTTTTTTTTTGGTCTTAATCATTGTGATGATAATAATGATCATGCTATTGATGAGTATGTTCAATATAAAGAATTGGCCTACTTACAAATTTCACAGTTAGTTCCAACAATACCCGATGAACACATACAAATGTAACTGCCATCATCTCTAACTACACACATGCCACCATTTAAACATGGCTGACTTGAACAAGAAGTCTGAACTTCTGAAAGCATTTAATCAACCACACAAATATAATTCATCATTCATTTTTTTTCTGTTAACATGGCGCATTTCTTTGTAAATGTGAACCGACCAGTGTTCCTTTTTACTTCCTTGTTGTCTGCAGTGCAATCATTTTCATTATAAACCATGAACCAATTAGATTCCACATCAAGCAACAAAAATTATACTGTTTTAGAAAATATGCCCCTAAAAAAAACTGTAGCCCAAAATGTTATAATTTTTATTATTATTACCTCTACTACTACTACTATATTATTATTATTAGGCCTATTATGTTTATTATTGTTATGAACTTCATTATTATTAAATATTAATATTATTATTTTCATTATTATTATTTTTATTATTATTATTATCAATATTACAGGGTTCATTATTAGAAAATGAGTAGCGTTTCCTACCGTTTTCACACCGTGTGCCTGCAAAACCCGAAGAGCAGACACAAGTTAGTTGCGATTGGATTACAGTACATGTTCCACCATTCATACAGAAAGGTTCATCAACAGAAAATGCTGCGCATCCATCAATTACTATAGCAGTGAAGGTAAGAACAAAAATTCAATATTTGTATTCCATTTGACAGGAAAAAGGAAAGATAAGGAAATATGAGAAGAGAAAAGAAAGGAAAGATAGACATGGAAACATTAGAAATGAAAAGAAAAGAAATGATAAGAAATATAAGAATGAAATTTGAAAGACAGATACGAATTATAAGAAAGAAAATGAAAGGAAAGATAAAAATATTATTGTGTTGGCCACGCCTGACCGACCCAAAATGTACGAAATTGATGTTCGGCATTTTAGTTTTTTTTTGTATTTTTGTTGTGACTACAACAATTTTTTTTTTTTAATGAGCTAAAGAGGCTGGAGTAAGACTCTTGTCTTTAATGAAAGGATTTGTGATGAATAGGAAAGTAACAGGCCTTGAAATAATTCCAATTACCAAAGCATTGTAATAATAACATTTATTGATAATCATCAAACCAATCATTTGAACTTAATTAATTTTTATTCTTCTCTGTTGTTGTTAAGCGCCTCGGGGTTATGTCAACGTGAGGCGCTATATAAATCCAGAATTATTATTATTATTTCTACTAGGATCTAAAACTCTGTTTAGATTATCAAGTTTTCTTTGACAATAATAAACTGTTGTATGCCTATATATGTTCATGATGTGCCTATATATGATCATGATGTGATGTCATCATGACCATATTTAGTCATGTCACATGTTTTTGTCAAACAAAAATCTGATAGCTTGGACAGGTTTAAATATAATCTTGTAAATTCTGGTGGGGAGGGTATTTTATAGTCTCTACCTACAGTAGATCTGAAGATAGGAGCCCACCTGTAAAAAAAGAACATTTTTGTACATAGAACATTTGAATGGAAAGAAATATTTAAGTATGAAAGGCTTATATACTAGCTTATAGATTCAAATTATAATACTGTAATCTCTTCAGTATCTGAAAACTGATATCATTAAGAATTGTCACGTTCTAGTTACCACAGTACAAAGAAGTATAGTATACAGTGTTTGTATAAGATCAGGTAACACTTACACACTGTACAAATGTTCCCTGTAAAACCTGCTGGACAAGTACAGGTGAACCTGGTTGGAGTACCAAGATCACTGCAAGTTCCACCATTACGGCAAGGGTTCGGCACACACGCTGAAACAGCTAAAAATGAAAAACAATTTTCTATTATAAGTGGATAAATGTGTTGTGAGTTTGAGCATGTTGTCTTTTATAGCCATAGTTAGAAGGTGTGATAGGAACTCGCTTTAAATAAATAGTCCAATTGTTTGTGGCCGACATATTTGCCAGAATATAGCAGGCACTCAATGGTACCAATAATAATGACGCATCACAAAAGGTACAGTTGAAAAACACTGTTACCCTTCAAAGAAATTTAAACTTTGAATAACAATACTGAGGAGACAACTACTTTATTGAAATTCAGTCAAGTAAAACCTAAACAGCACTGTAATGTAATTTATATCGTAACTATGCAATAAACTTTTAAAAGCATTTATTGTAGGAATTGTACTGTTCCAATTTTCAAAATTAACACCAATTTAACAACCATCTACAAAAATAAAATCTACAAATGAAGTACATTATATTAAAATATCAATTTAAGGAAAATCTAATTAATACAACATATTTCATTCAAATGCAAGTGGAAAAATCACTATTTGGAATATAACAGATTACTGTAGAAAATGGAAGTTTGTTTTAGAAACTTGTTTTTTAGGGCCAATAGGTAACTTTTTTGTTCTATTCTGTTTAGATCAGTGCTTCAACATTGTCATCAAGTAGATAAAAGAATATTGAAAGACCTGTATAAAGTCTGTTGCTGTCTGAGAAATTCTTTAACTATAAACTTACACCCACTGCAAATGTCAGACTAGAAACATTTAACAGTATCTGTATCAAATAGTAAACATATCTTAATAGTCTTTCACAGTCGCTACCACCACTTTAGCAACTCGGCTAGCTGCTGCTGGTGGTACAGTATGCACATTTTAGTGACACCATAGAGTTAAAGAGTATCAAAGAATACTAGAGCGCTATCTACGATGCATTCAATGTTCTAAACATGCAGAGCTCTCTGTGTGTGTGTACTCAACAAAATGGCTGCCGTAGAAACCTGCCAATTAAAATACGCCTAAGCATTGTTTTCAATGGCACCGTCAATTTAACATTAAAATTTTTAGTTGCCTTTATAAAACTCAACCATTGTGCTATTGCGGTGTAGTGAACACGATTTCGATCTTCATTCCTCAGTACTTTTGGTTTTAGATACTATGCATTTGGTCACTTTTAGGCTAGGCTAGTCTATTACTTTATTAATACTGTATAATTACCGTAATGAAATAATAGTTTAGTCAGAGGTCTTATTTATGGTTGTAATATGTATACTAAGCTTGAAGGTGGCACTTTCCTATGGCAACCAACTTAGATCTTTGCGTGTATTACGATACTATTATACTTTCTTATCTAAGATTAATTATTGGACCTTTCAGTTTTTGGATGGTACACATACATAACTCTGCATTGTTCGTCACCCTAGTCAGCTATTAGTTAAAGAGGTCTATAAGTGAAACTGGTTTTGTAGGCTCTTTTTAAAAGTGCATGGTCATATACTGTACGATATCAAATGACCATGGAAATATTGTTTAGCATAACAATCATGGTTATATTCTTTATACTTGAAACATAAGTTAGTTCAAGTACCTTAAATGAATACTATCATTGTTAATTCACCAAGAAGGATAGATTTTTAACTTACCGGTAGTTATTTTGATTGCTGAAATAAAATTTTGAAAAAACACCTAACTAATTCCTAAAGCTGATGAAGAACTTCAGGAATTTAGAAAAAACAAAATGTAAAAAAAAAGTTTTGGATGGCCTATATTCAACTTTATTTCTTATATACTATTATCAGCACCCTTCCTTTCCTTTTTTTTTACCTGGTTGCTGGATACAGAATCAACCATGCACAATATTCAACCATTTCTATTCTTGGGAGAAATTATTAAGCAACATGGGTTTTGCCTCATCAGACTGTAAAAACCTGGTTCTTATTTAGGGCCAAATTATTTTTAGATTTGATCTGACAGACCACCCCGTGCATATTACCTGGGGTTGCATTTTTGTCTTTAATTAATTGAAAATGTATTCATCCCTAAGTTTATTATGTTTCTTTTTTTCCATGTATTTTGTTTTTGTTCACGGGCCAAAACAAATTGCCTCCTGGCCAAATTTGGCCCGTGGGCCACCTATTAAGAACCAGGGCTATAAAACATATATATGCTGAAGCATCACTGTGGTATATAGTAGATACATATAGTATACACACATGTGCTATTTGGTAATAAATCCTGTATTTAAATTCAAAATATCTTTTAATCGTAGACCACTCCTTACAGTAATCCTTAGTTTCAAAGAATGACATTTATATAGTGGTGTTGTCGCTGTTGCATGAAGAGGGTATACAATTTTTGAATAACCAACTAAAAAAATATATAACTTCCATTATCCGGACAAGTAGTAGATCTGCTTTCAATGCACAGGATCACAGCTGATACTTTGCATCCCCAGCATTTAAATATTATACTATACAATATTATTTTAATCTGCATCAGAACTTTTAGAATGTTCAAATAATTTCATCCGGATTCAAAATTTATCAAACCACTGTGTATAGTATTCTTTGTTAATCAAATCCTCCATTTATAATTTTTTCTAGACTATTTTATTAATTATTTGTGTAATAAACTTGGTGTTATATGCACTTTTGTGCAACTGAACAAGCAAAATGCATTGTTGTACTCCTCTATTCACTTTTAATCATATCCGCGACAAAGTTATTTTGTAAGTGACAATCACTTTGTCCTTGGCATTATTGTTCCAAGTATATAATGGGTAATCGAAAATAATGCCAAACTTTGATTTCTTCATCAACAGGAAACTCGGTGTTTGCCTTTTGTAATTAACTTTCACGAGCTAAAATCATCTTTACTTGGTTGAGTAGCAGACCTCAACTAAAAAAAGACAAACTAATATTTTATAAAATAAATATTCATAGAGAATAAAGGGATAATGCTGGTTTCAATTTAGATTATCTCTTTTCTTCAATTTATCAATGCACAAAAAAAAAGCTGAGCTGCCCTAACTATGTACTTTTGGAACTATCTGATTGAAATTTTGAGATGCATACATGCTTTACAGCAGACTCAATTGGTTTTGTAATTAAGTAAATTGGTGATTGCTGTAAAAGGTGGGAGGTAGGGTCCAGAGCCTTTGCCACCTTCAGCTCATCACATTGCTATAGCCACAAATAGCATCCTTAATTGGATAGTCACTTGCTTTCTTGTTCAAAAAAATATTTATCTGTTGATTTGTTGATTCCTCATAAACAAAGTGTTTAAACAGCAATGCAGCTGTGTCAGTCACCATCGCCTATGTCGAATATGAAATTCTATGATTATAATAATTTAATCAACTTGAAATTTAAAAAGTTTGACTATACAGTATGCAAAGTCATTTTTGTCAAAGAACATTTGATAGTTTGGACAGGGATACAATACACATATACAATAGCCTACAATTCTAATTTTAGTTCAGTCAATAGCTTCTAGATATAATGACGTATACTTTAGTATTAATAAAACATAAATTTATATAAATACATTTAGGCTTTTGCAAGTTACATACATTTTTATATAATTTGCAGACATATTAAATCATGTATTGCTGTTAGGATACACTTAGAGTAATGAATATTTTAATACAATTCCTTCAATTGCATCCTTTCCAAAGGAAAAATTTGCTTATATATTTTTAGTAAACACACAAAACAAAATTTGGGTTGAATTTAGCTAGTGAGCTTGCACAAGAATATTTATTAGTATGTACCTAGTACTGTATATTGACAATAAATCTCTCCACTTGGATCCCATAAAATAGTACAATTTAATTTTAAAAAAAAAAATCAAAAATGTATACACACGGTCTTGACAGGCGACACCCACGAATCCTGTAGTGCAGAGGCAGGTCGCATAGAATTGGTGATTGTTGCAAACTCCACCATTAAAGCAAGTGATACCAACACACGCATCCACCGCTGTGAATATTAGGTATTAAAAATGTGCAGCAAAAGAATAAATGTGAAATATTAATCTTACAGTACTAGCATTCATTTGAAGAATAAAAAGATAAGAAAATTGTCTATATTTTCTTATGGATTAAAGAATTTTGAACCTAATAAGCTGAATTGATTTACAATTAATTAACTTTATATAATTTATTAATTATCAATACATTTATGTAATAACAAATAGAACATATATATATGTATCATTTTGAATTAGTAGAATGAATGTAATCTAAAATAACATAATTTATAATGAACAAGGCAAACAAATCATAAATGAAAATGCTAATATTGATAATTCAAAATTTCAGCATCAAATCTCAAAAATTGTCTCAAGGTTCCTGACGCAAGTTTTTATTACTACTGTAGGACAAAGGAATAACAAACAAACATGTTATTAAAATTGAAGTAATACAGGGCCAACATGAATCAATGTGTATAGGTGAAAATCAAGTTTTTTAAATACACTTCTGAATCTATCCAGTTTTCAATTATATTACTCTATGGTTAATTGCATAAGCATCATTTAATATATTACAAATTATCAGAAAGAATATTAAACAAAATCAACCATGCTTAATTAATTATAAACGATGAAACAGGGTGGAAGAGAAATGAGATATCATACTACTAAAGCTAGCCATGGTGCCATGGTCAATAATTTTAATTTTTTTATTTTCTGAAAAATCATAATCTTAACTTTCCTTAATTTCTCACAGGATGGTATGATGACATCACCAAATCCATTTTTAGATCCAGTGCACTGTTATTGGTATTTCATAATTAATTAGGTATTTAATTAAATTACACTTTGGAATATAGAAATTGTTCACTACAATTAATGGTTTAAAAATGAAAGGGAGATGATTTCATTAATGGGGGCAAGCAAATGTAAACAAAAGTACTAGCAATAATAGATAGCAATTAAAATGTTAATTTTAATTAATAAAGCAAAGATAAATTAATAAGATAGTAGCCTAATTAATTGTTACGGTAACAAGCGATATTACAAGTAGCAAATTAAAATCAATTGAAGCAATATTCATCGATCAAAAAAAATTGAAAACCATAATCATTAAATATTATTTAGTAATTAATACAGTAATAGTAGAAAGCACATGCAATTTAAATCAAACAGCAAATTTTGAAGAAATCAATAATTGCAATACAGTATTATACAAATGATGAATGTTTGAGTACAATAGGAAGAATATTTTCATGAGTTCAAAGACTGACAGTTCCATTCGATAATGCGGAGCTGAGCTAAATGGAACCATCAATCAATCAAACAAATAAAAATATTCTTTCTATTGCATGAATAAAAAACATTAATTTAATATTTGTTCTAAAACACACCTAAAATAGATTCTTGTCATTTAATATTTTATTTTAAAAATCTATCATTTTTCTGAATACAGGTTCTTGTAATTTTATGAAAAAAAAATCTACCCTTTTTCCAAATGGAACAGTCAAGCATCTTTTTAACCAATAAAAAATTGTTTTAAGTTGAAGTCATATCATATCCTAGGCAACTTTCAATGGGCAAAACGGATGGAAAGAAAATGCATGGATGGAATTAAATGTTAATGATGAGTGAAGAAATGGGGTAAATAACTAATGTCACATGATAAAAAATTCACCAATCAAATGACAGGCATTTATTTAGGTGTGTTATAAACAGTAATAATAATCAAAAATATTAATAGCAAATATCATAGTCTAGTAAGGAGCAATAGAGTAAAGTTTTGAGTGCATGTTGAACATAATAATAAATAAAAGAGCCAATAGTGCATAAAAAAATCATTGACAGTTTAATTTAATATTGACTTCTAAGGCCAGGCACTACTTTTTCAAAAATTGCCAAAAAATTACTTTATATTAAGTCAATAACATTTCTTAACATTTAATTTTGTAACAAAATGCTCATTAAATATAATAATATTGAATTTAATGTGAATGAAAAATATCAATATACTGTATTCAAATTGCAATTTATAAAATGTGAACACAATATTGTAGGCCTGCAGTAGTGTATGATTCTACTCCTCATCCTTACAGTATCCAATGCAGAGTAAAAATAGATGAGCCGTACTATTGAAATACTCAAAAGTCTAGAATTTAAAGTACTATTTCATTATTTTAATGTGAACACAGATAATTATTACTATTTAAAATTCATGAGCATTCAATATCTGAATGCACATTAACACTTACGTTCTGAGCAATTTGTACCCAACCATCCCTGAGGACAGTTGCACAAGTATCTGTCGGCAGCATCAGTGCATATGCCACCGTTTTGGCATGGGTTGCTGGCGCATTCGTTGGTACCTATCCAAAAGATGCAATATTATATTATCAATTTTTTTCTTTCATTTACTTTCACTACAAAATGTGGTTTTGAAAGTACAGTGGTTCAGACATATACCATAAAAAACATATCCTGTACAATCTCAATTTCACCAACAAACAAAAAAATAGTGAAAACATATCAAACCCATTAAGTAGTTTTACACATACAGTAGTATTTTTGAAAAATAAAAATGACCATTAAGTTTTCATTGGTATAGGAACCGTAAAACCTTGAATAGAAGCCCAGTGGGCTTAATTTCAAGAAGAAGCCAATCTCTAATTGAAGCCCCTCTTTAGTTTACAAAAGTAGGCTTGAAAAGAAGCCCATGGGCTTCTTTTCAAGATAGTACAGTACTGTACATACACAGTACATGAATTTCAAAGAAACAAAACAAATTCAAAACATGCTTGGTTTATACAGGAGTTTAGGTAATTTAATAATGCCGTTCAATACACGCTATGATACAGACTAATATTACAGTGGCAATATTTACTGTTTTAGATTAGTAATTCCCAAAATTTACATCATCTATTTTTAAAAGAAGCCCCCTCATTACTTTGCAAAAGCAGCCTCGAAAAGAAGCCCATCTAAAGTTCACAAACAAAAATGAAGCCCAGGGCTTCTATTCAAGATGGATTATAATCTTAAATTTTGCACTATCAGGCCTGGAAAACCAGCCTACAAAACAACCCAGTAGACTGTTCCTATTTAGAAATAGAAAACTCAATAAAAAAATATTGGTTTATGCAACACATAATCATACACATGAGAAGACTACGTAGAATAGAGTGTTTGTATTAGTTTTTTACAACAAAGCCCACCATACAAGAGGTACAGTACTTCCTGAAAATAATAGAGCTTGTGGCTTTTATGAAGTGTGGATTAAATCATACAGTAAGCAGCTAGTTAGGAACTGCATGCAAACTTAAAACCAATAAATGCTGTCCTGTTCACTGTCTAGGTCAGGCCTTTTTATACCTTGTTTTGCGAACTTGTGTTCGTCAGAGGAGGGTGAAAAAAAATAAAAATTAATTTTGTTTTCACATGCAAAATGATTTTGCCAAAACCATGTAAGCGGAGAAGAAAATAATAAAAAAATGTTAATAATGAACTACACAGTGTAGTGATGACATACATAATTAAGGAAAACATTTTTAGATTTACTGAGGAGAGATTTACAGGGCATAATAAAAGTAAATATAAAATTATATATATTTTAAATGAAATTTCCATTTTTTCGTAGCAGAGGGTCCACGGGATTGGCCAGAAATAACATTTTATTTTTACAGTATTCAAAATCACATTTTTTGCTATCGGCAGGCTCACTAAAAAAAAAGTCTTGACCCATCTTAATAGTTGTTCTTTCAAATAGGGGTGAGGCAGGGGAGGAGGATGGTTTTAGGAGATGGAACATACAGCTAAAATCAATAAATGCCGTCTTGCTTCTGTCTACACAAGACTTTACAAAATGGTTCTTCATCAAAATGGAGCGGGGTAGGAAGTTGGGAAGGGAGGGGGATAGTTTTGGAGAAGAAGAATGGTTAAACAGTTCTGCTACATTTTTCAAGTGTTTGTAATTGTTACATTGTGACATAAACTTAAGCGGTACACTTTGATGGCAAACTATCAGAATTGTAGATTTTATGGGAAAAACATTAATAAAGAAGTTATAAGCATGTCATAGTATTTGACAGGCTGCATGCCAAGTCTCTATTGAATACAATTGATAAGCTCCAATTCACAACTACAAATGTTTCATTTTCTAGTCTGTTTTCTTTTATCATAATCTGTGATAAAGAAATCTGTCTACAGATTTTTCCCATAATTATGAGAAATAACAAGTGTTATTTATTAATTCTACCACATTTCTCAGTTTATATCTTCCAATATGTTTGAGTGGCGTTGAATAGCTCGGTAGTTAAAATGCTTGCCTTCCAGGGTCCTGGGTTCAATTACCGAGTCGATGTTGCAGGATTTGTTTTCTCAAGACAAAAACAACTCTACTCCTTAAACCTACAATTGAGTTTAGTATGTGTAAAGCATCATGTGCTTGTCTTTCAAGTTTTGAAAGGGAATGTCACCTAAAGTAAGACAGTGATATATTCACTAATTGACAATCCTTGGTGCATGTGTTGTGTGCCTAAATAATAAAATAATAAATAATAATTGATTCACAGATGTTTTACTAAACATATCTGTCAATTTTTGCCCGAAAATATGATATGCAAAGACCAGGAAATAGGGAAATATATTTAAGTCAGACATTTTTTTAAGCAGGCCTATACATTATACTGTTATACATTTAAACATACATTATTTTTAGTATTTCCCTAAACATTTTACCTCCCGGAATTATTACATCTTCATCACCACAAGATCCCTATGAAAATGACTATCAGAATATTCAGCTATAAAATCAGTTACCTATAATACAATCTTCAACTTTGACATTTTTTTAAAGTACTGTGGCCTTACATATTATACTGTTTTATTTTCCCCTCAAAATTTTATCTTCACAAATATTACATAGCATTATGACCACAAGATCCATGAAAAATAGTCTATCAAAATAGAGATTGAGACATAAAATGTTTATAGAATAAATTTTAAATCTTATCAGGACAACATCAAATTAATAAATATTGTTATATATTTACATCACAGTGATTAAATTGTTCTAAAAACAAACATGAATGATGCAGATTAATCGACATATAATAATATGTAATGCAAATTAATCTTGGATACAGATGTTTGCTAGAAAGTCAAGTGTTCTACTTGTTTTGAATCAACTGCTTGATCCAATTGTGTAACAGGCACACGCGTTCTGTGTTTATGTTATTTGAACTGGAAAAATCTAACAGATGGAGATTAAATATTATTTTTAACAATCAAATGCCTTCAAGGACTTGTACCTTCCTAAAATAATGAATATGTTTTGATTGTCTTAAAAATTATAAAAACACTTGGATAGCTATCTTGTTTTTCCACAACGAAACATATTTAAAGAAAAAAAAAACTTTCATTTAATCATCATGCAGATGTATGAGCAGAGATGGAACTCCCAAACAAAAATGAAACTAGGAATTTAAAGAATTACTCTCAAAATGCTCTCTCTTCAAATTGAAAAAAGTCGAAATACTCATAATAATTAGCAGTAGACACAACTGCAGTGTAGTACTAAGAGAGCCCATATTGAGAACTACTCAAAAAGACTTAAATCTGTTGGCATCAGTAGGAACATCATGCCAAATTTGTTTGTTCTTTGCCTTTGTAGTAGTACTAAAGAAAGTAGAAAAGTGCTTTGTCTTATCAGCAGAAGACAATGGAATTACAGTACTGTATATACCTGTATACAATTCCAATTGCCTAAAAATATAATTCATTAGGTGATGCAGATAACTCTATTCTTGCTGTAAGTTTAAACCATCTAGAGCGAATGTTACTTCTACTTTTGCAATAAACTGATTTATTCCAGCAGCTACTCTGTATGAATCATAGAGATATAATAAGAATACTAGAGCGCTAACCGCAATGTATTCGATGTTCGAAATACGCAGAACTGTGTGTGTGTACCATCCAAGATGGCTGCCATAAATTTAGCCAATCAAATTTCGCTAAGCACCATCATTTGCAATTGCGCCCTCAATTTACTCAGAAAGTTCAGTACAGCTAGTTACCGCATGTTTGAAACTCGAGCGTTGCGGTGTTTGGGTGTAATGTACACGATTTTAATTTTCATTCCTTGGTACTTATTTTTGAATAAGATGCTCCACTTGCCTCGTTTTGGCTACAATAGTTTAATAATTTGTTATTACCATTACTCATTATCATTAATGAAATAATAAGTCAGTCAGAGGGCTTATTAATATGTAATAATATGTATAATAAGCATGAAGGTGGCGCTTTACTACGACGGCCATCTTGGATGGTACGCATACATAACTCTGCATTGCTACGCCATCTTGTCAGCACTCTAGTTGTTTAATAGCTCAATGGTATGAATGCACACATTAGTATGTATTTTTACATTATTGACTTGTAATTCTGTCATGTTTACTTTTTTGTTCATTGTAAAATAATAAGCAATTAGTAGAGCTGCGCAGAGTACACTAGCAGAAAATTATTATACAAAGGTTAGATTTAGATTTTTGAACGCATTAAATCTAACCTGATTATAATAATTTTCTCCTAGTGTATGATCTATACTAATTGTGTTATAAGGCAATCACCATCTTTTAATGTTGGGTTTGATAAATCAACTGTTGTAATGGTGTACAGTAAGAATGGCCGGAAAAAATGGCCCAGGAAAAATGGCCACGGAAAAAATGGCCCCGGTAAAAATGGCCCCAAATGACAGGTAGGTGAAAATGGCCCCAATAATAAAATTCTGTATTAAAACTGATTTTTT
>NW_022747660.1:465158-480392 GCF_011630105.1 Anneissia japonica | reverse complement strand
ATGCATTTATTAATACTAAAATAATTTATTTGTGGCCAATTTCAAGGAAGCAGAATCACAGTTTTCCAGAAATTCAATCCGGGTATAGGTAAACCCCACAAATAATGAGTTTATATGAACATCAAATTATTATTTTTTTTTTTTAG
Source organism: Anneissia japonica (assembly GCF_011630105.1). Taxonomy (NCBI): domain Eukaryota; kingdom Metazoa; phylum Echinodermata; class Crinoidea; order Comatulida; family Comatulidae; genus Anneissia; species Anneissia japonica. The sequence goes on along the minus strand of NW_022747660.1, from coordinate 480,246 downwards.
AAAAAGACAGTTCTACAATCATAATTAAAGGGCTTGGATGGGGTTCGCAGTGTGTTTGGAGGATTGTGGTGTATTTGCAAGTATTTTTTCACCAAAAAAAATCAACATTTTAACCAAAAAATAGGTTCTTATAAATATTTAATTTTCTTAGTGATATACCAAGTGAGTCTATTATTGAATTTTTTCATTGGGGCCATTTTTACCTACTTGTCATTTGGGGCCATTTTTACCGGGGCCATTTTTTCCTGGGCCATTTTTACCTGGGCCATTTTTTCCGGGGCCATTCTTACCTACATTCGTTGTAATAGTCAACCGTTGCTTATAGTGATATGATCAGTATAGTTTGTGCTTATTGCATTTAGCTGTACGTGTGCGTATGCTAACACAGCTAGCAATGTTACACATCAGTACATACATATTGTACATGAATAACTATTTATTGTGTTTGAAGAACTTGTAATGCTATTTTGATAGTATTCGTCAAAAAAAATTAACATTTCTTAAAGCATTTGACAGAATACAGTAATCATTTTGGTCAGTGAAGACCAATTACATTCCCTGAGTCTTTAACATAGGTCTAGAATATTCCTATTAAATGTTCAATTTCTATAGTTTATTAGGGTCCATTAATTAAAGGAATTACTTAATTATTTCATATTTAACATTGAATTTGAAGTACAGTATACTTTCTTCGGGTTCTAATCAACCTTGTTTTACGGAAGTATTTTTCAATCACCACTACTTAACAAATGACGATTAGGCGAGTGTCTGCCCTCTCTTTCCGCAGGCACACATCTTAGTCCTAGTGTAAAAACACTAGCCTAGAATTTATCGCAGTGTGTGACATGTACAAGTTGAATTGGTCTTTTGCACACAAACCTATAAAAGATCAAGCCAAGCGTGCACTGTTCGGATTGGCAAATAACATTGGGAGTTGCAGTGATGACATCACGACTGACTTATAATGTGTATTATGCAAAGAAATAAATTTTTTTTAAATAAATATATTATTAAAATAAGGTACACAAGGCCTTATGCCTATACAATACACATATATGGGTAGTGCACTTTTTGCCCACACTTTGCCTGCTTGGCATCACGTTCCACATCCACCAACTGCCCGCATGGGGAAAGCCAGCCCACGGTTCCCACAGTCAAGATTTTAGAAAAGAACATAATTATTGTTTTAAAGTTGCAGGGCCCTATGTATGTGTAGCAGAATCATCAACATCATCATCCATCCCTACAGAAAGTTATATTAAGCCCACCAGACAAATTAATTAGATTGCCAAGAGTAATATTTAGCATAGGCCTATCCAATATATTATATCGTCAAGTATACATACAGGTAGGTAGGTCAATACATAGGTATGCATAAAATAAACATACTGATGAACCTCATTGTTACAGTATACATAAATTATTTTCCAATATCTTATATTATAGGTCAATATTTATAGAAAAATTGTAAAAAGTTTTAAGTACGGTAGTAAATTCAGAAATAGTGATGCCGCATTTAAGGTGGCTGCATTCTCTGCATGCGGGCGGTTAGCCGCATCGCCCAATCTGTACAATACAGCATGCCAAAAAACAGTCAAAGAAAATCTAGCATGTGGGCACTACACGCTGATTTTGCCCGAATCCACTGCTCACAGTTTGCCTGAGGGCACCGCGTCTAAAAAAATTGCAATGGGGAAAGGTGATGATTAGGGGTGGGAATGGGTTGATTAAGTGAGGAGGGGGATGATTAAGTGAGGGATCACTAAATAAGGCAATTGAATTGTGAGGTGAATTGTTTATTTTTTTCGTTTCAGACATTTTCAATGTGGTGGGAGAAGACTAGGAAAGGGGATGGAGGGTGCTGGAGGGGGGAGGGTAGTGCATGATTCCCAGGGCCTAGAGGCTATGCCAAGGACAGGCTATTCCTAACGGTAGCCGATCATTTCGGTCGCGCTTCGTTTTGGTCGCGCCTCATTTTGGTCGGTTTATTTCGAACAAATATATGGAGCGCCGAAGGAGTTGCGAAAACGCAAAATTTAATATGCCTAGGCCCTATATAATTATAATTAGTTCGTCAATCGGTTTATCATAGGCCTAAGTATTTTTTTTTTTTTTCCGTTTTGCTATCTTTCTACTAACATATTTTCTTTCTTCCATGGAGTTTAGTATGTGCTTCATGCTCTTGTTTTTGTTGCGTTTTCATACTATAATTTAATAATTATGGTCAATAAAATGTATCTTTGATTTTAATTGAATGAATTGAATGTTGTTACCATCTGAAATGTATTTCATAATTTAGTTAAAACAATAATCATTACATTATTTAATCCGGTGTTTCTATACAATAAATTTATTTATTTTTCTTGCAGCTTCCAGAGTTTGGATAAAACATACCAAGAGAATCAGTGGACCTTACGATTTTAATGTTTTTCCAGGATTATGACGTCATCTGATTTGATCTGTCAAAATAGTTTGTTATCGCATAACCGATAAAACGTTATCGAATCCCACAGTGTAAAAACTTACCTTATTTCGGTTATTTTCTATATGAACAATTGCCTTTTACCTTGTTATCGTTATAAGTATTATAAACAGGCCTTTTAGCTGTACGGCAGTTCATTCACAGGGTGTTGTGCTAGGCCTAGTTGTTGATTAACATACAGTTATTGTGTTATTTCGTCTGGAAATTGTTTATTAACTATTTGATGCTGTCTCTTATACACATCTAGATGTGTATAAGAGACAGATATATATCGCAACAGAATATAAAAAAAATGTATCTCAAACTCGGTCAACTTAGTAACATCTGCGTTGTTTCTGTAAAAAAATAAAAATAGCACCAAGTGATACAGTAATATAGTAACAATAATAAACTTTAATACTAATATAAAAGTAATTGTTAATAAACTAATGTTACAGTAATTTAAATAACGAGTTGGCTGGTTTTTCCTGATAAAAAGTTTGATTTGTATAAATATTCGTTATGTAGTAACATATCTTATGTTGTAAGATAAAAGAGTGAAATGGTACTAGAAATGCAACAAACTAGAAAATAACCTATAAATACCATAATATTAATTGAAATTTAGTTTAGTAATAATAGTATTCAATGCTTTTATGTAGCCTATGTTGTTACTATAGTAGAAAGACAACAAAACATAAATAAAAAAAGTATGATAAACCGATTGACGAACTCACAATGATAATTAGGCCTAGTTTTTTTATATTAAATTTGGCGTTTTCGCAACTCCATTGGCGCTCCATACATTTGTTGAAAACAAACCGCGACCGAAACGAAGCGCGACCGAAATGATCTGTCCTAGCCTATGGTTGGGAGGCCGGCCTAGCTTAAGGTAGGCTTAGTCTAGGCCCTAGCCTGGCCTGCTGTACTGTACTACCTTTATAGTAGGTGTACCTTAAGAATAGGTCCTAGGCCCTATCCCAGGTAATAATATAGGACTAGGCATATGCCTAGCTAGGCCTGCCTGGCTGCAATGACAATGCGGCCTGGCTAGGCCTAACTACTACGTACATGGTGGCGGCCTAGGCCTAGGCCCTGATTCTATATAGGGGCTAGGCTAGGCCTAGGCCTAGATCTAGAATAGATGGGCCTAGGCCTAAGCTAGGCTCGCCAACGTGGCAATGATCTCCTCCTTGACTAGTATTATCAGCCTACGCATGTACAATTGCAATGGTACAATAACAAAGAAGTTTCAACAATTGCTTCTACAGGCCATCAAGGCTCACCTTTACTAAACCACCCTCTTCTCCACCTAGTACAGTATTTTACACCTGGTATAGATTTAAGTATGTCGTGCCAAACCGCCAACTTTTTGTAGTTCGGAAATTCGACAAAATATTTTTGACCAATCAGAACATCGTCTAAGTATTTATTATTAGACTTTTTTCCGAACTGCAATAAGATGGCGGTTTGGCACGACATACTTAAACCACTAAATGGTGGCTAAAGTCAGTGGCAGATTCAAGGGGGAGGGGTGGGTCAGCACTTCCTGTAGGGCTGGAAATGGCACTACTATATCAGACTTAAGTCTGATCTTAGTGCCATAAAAGCCATTTCCAGCCCTACAGGTCCAATACATAAAATTGTAAAATATTCTTTTCTTCAAATTTAATGGGGTTGGAAGGGGGAGGGGGATGGAATCCACCACTCGACGGAATCCGACAGACGATTTTTTATTTTTTATTATAGGCATGCCTAATTGCCGTCGGGCGGCTCTCTAGCTAGCGTTATGTTGGTGAGTAACAAGATGTAGGCCTAACCGGGCCTATAGGCTAATTAATGTTATTCAATAATATGACTTAAATGTCGCAGAAAACAAACATTTTATTCCCCCTACAATGTTTTACACAAGCATCCGTTTGAATTACTGTAGGCAAATATACATATCGGCTCATACGTACTGCAACCATTATAAATCTTTTTGTTGTTTCTATCGGCAAATAATGCTTGTCAATTCATGATCGCGACAGGTGATAAGGAAGTGTGAAGAATAACATTTTGTGGGGAGAGTTTTATCAACGTAGAATAGAATAATTAATTCTTAAAGGGTGCAGACCCAGACTCATTTTACTTCAACAGTAGTTTGAAGGAAATTCGTTGCTCTCAAAAATACATGAAGGCGTATTCACACCGATTACGAATTCTTTTCGGGGTGCGTGTAACGAAACGAAAAAATAAAATAAAATCAGTAGTAAATAATAGAGGCGCGTACTAAGACGCGCATCGAAAACCTTCTACGAACCGAATTCGGATTCGGTGTGAATCTACCTTAATAGGCCTAGGCCTAAAACGGTATAGATTTAGAAATTCAGTTAAAATTGCTACTGCTGTAAAATTTCTACATTAAAGCTATCAGAATCACAGGATATTAAAATGCACTGTACTAAAAGTAAATGTGGATTCTCACCGAAGAATCCGAATGTTTGGATCGAAAAGCCTACCGAACCGACCAGAAAGTCGGATTAAAGTGTATATGTATAGACGCTGGCTTTCAGAATCGGAATCGGAAGCCAATCAAATACATTAGGCCGAAGATGCGTAGGCCTACCCCTCCATTGAGTCAGTCAATCAAATTGATCAAATACAAATTAAGCATCATATTGTATTGCATTATCATACAGTACCTTCATAATCTATAAAATCTCAAACTAGTGATACCAAATATTATTTTGGGCTAATTATTGTTCTGTTAATCCTACCCACTTTAAAAAAAATAGGCCGAGGCTGATTCGATTGTTTGACAGATATAAATACGTTTAAAAAAGATCAATCTCTATGCCCGATGTAGTTTCTAAAGAGTCCCATCAATAAAACCATAAATGTTGCAAGCGTTGCTGAAGCGTTGTGTTAAGTTCTTATCTTATAGCCTAACCTATACGTCCGCAATTCAAATGTTATAATTTCGTTCGGTGGAAAAAAAATATGCCTGCCTACAGTAATGTTTTAGGCCTTTGGCCCATCGAAAGCAAAGTATTATGAAACATTTGTATTTATAGTACAACTCTTCACTAAAAATAATAATAATAATAATAATAATAATAATAATAATAATAACTCTTCGGATAATAATAATAATAATAATAATAATAATAATAATAATAATAATAATAATAAATTTAACTTAAAACATTTTTATTTACGCAGGCCATTAATCAATATATATGTGCCTGCTCAGTTGTTTATGAAGATAGGTACGCGGAATATTTTTATTTTTATTTATTTATTTATTTTTTTTTTGCTTTTAACTTTTAGTGTTGTGATGAAATTTTCATTTTAGTGACCTCAGATTCTGGTGTATTTTTATTAAAGTATTTATTGGCTAATTGTAAATGTGTTGTTCCATGAATTGTAATGTATTTCTTTGTATTTTAATTGTAAAAGGTGTAGGTTTGGCATAATTTTAATGATTTCTTTGTGATGCGCCTACTCAGAACAATTTTTATTGGAAGTGGCGCAATATAAATAAAATACATTATTATTATTATTATTATTATTATTATTATTATTATTATTATTATTATTATTATTATTATTATTATTATTATTATTATTATTATTAATAGCTTTTAGTAATAGCTTTTGAAGTATAGAGAGTAAATGTATGCCATTGCTTCATTAAAATCTTAACATTGTTTTGGGTCGTTTCTTAACAAATTCTGTAACTACTGTAAAGCATGAATGAAAGTCAAGAAATATATAAAAACAATTTAATAGATTAATTTGAGAGGTGTAGGATTTTCTATATTATGTAGGTAAGAATCGTAACTTAAATGAATTGTTATGCAGGGCATTCTACCACAAAAATAATCTCATGTTCATTTGTTCCTTCACATTCTGTAAAGGTCATCATGGCTATTATAGGAATCAATATTAAAGTTGTGTGAAGAAGTTCTAATTAGGGTTATACATCGCCTTAACGTTAGAATATTTTGTTAAATAATGCTGGGTCGAATATAAAGTATGAGATCTTGATAAAAAAAAAAATAAAGAATTAGAATCTGAATAGAAAAAAAAATTGTCTTTACAGCTCTCAAGTATTTTTAAAAAGGTACCGTATTAATAACATCCAATGGAAAATAGAAACTACGTTAAAAAGAAGTGTAAACACCAGATAAATGGGGTTCGATGTAATCACCAGTGTAGAGGTGGTTTAAAGTAGTGGAAACGGTTTGGTTTCCCAACCTCGAGGTAGGGGTTCAATCCAACGCTGTACATTTCGCATGTGCCCTTGAGCAAGCCACTATATCTAGCTGCTACCAGCTGTATCAATGGATACCAGCAAACTGCTGAGCGTAACCTGCGGTGGACTAGCGTCCCCCCCCCCCAGGGGAGCATCACAAACTCTCATCAGCTTCACGCTACTTGAAACGGGTAAATACAGTAAACTCTGCCCTATGGGCCTTATGTGGCTTGGCAAGAATTTACTCATAATGGTCTGTCAGTACCTCGGCTCGGAACGTACCGGCGATGACGCACTTGATTACCGGTATAATTGTTGTGGTTTTAGTTATTAATTCCTCGCTCACCAAATATTTGCTATGGCCCTGTCACACCTTGACGATTTCGTCAGCGTATGCCAAACGTACCAAAACGCTGGCATACGCTGAACTATCGATCTTCTTTTTTTTTTCCAACTTTGGGCTCATTCATAGCGTACTCATAACGTATTAGACGTATAAATAACGTATTAGTAACTTATATAGAACGCTTTGATTATCTTATAGAAAACTGTCACGAATGAATGTTTCCGTGTTGCTAGCGTTCACAGCTTATGCCCAGCGATTGTCAATCTTATGCACAGCGCGCGGCAGCGTATCGCCGATTATCACGTGATGTAGCCTATAAAAAGGCTACATCACGTGATAAAAATCATAACAGCGCTAGACATCGCAGTATTAACATCACCGTATTGACATCACCCCAATTTAATATACTTATTCCTCTAATCGCTGCCAATACGTCATTATACGATAATGGTAAGATTAAAAACACGTTCAGTAAAGTTTTGTGGTCGTCTGGAACACGTCAAATGCGTCTACGTCAATATACGTTGCAGATAAGAAGCACGTTACTCATAGGTTACTCATACGCTGGATACGTCGAAAAGTTTTGTGCATGCACAAAACTTTTCGACGTACTCGCCGTACTAGGATCGACTATCCTAGCGTGATTCAGCGTGCACTAACTAATACGAAACTAAGTTACCAATAACTTATTCGACGTACGTACGCCAGCGTATTTGCCATTTTTTTCATACGTCGGCATACGCTGGCTAAATCGCCAAGGTGTGACAGGGCCATCACACCAAGGATGTTTATTTTGTGGTATAAAGTCGGCATTTTGTGTGGTTTTCGGAGATTAACTATGAATAATGGATCACGATGACAGGCAAATGTGAAATTAGCTTAACATAGGTATTTTAGTATTTATCCTTACATATACACTATGCCCAAATTCATATTATCATATAAACTTTTAGTCTTTTAGTTTTGAGTAATTCTTTTCTTAAAAAATAACATTGTTGTCAATCACAGCGTACCAGTACTAAAATCGCTCAATCGTAAATTTTAATTTAGATTAAATGATCTGTTCCATAATTATCTCTCTCATTTTTTGGTCTCTTCAACTGGAAACAGCATTGGCCCAGTATTTGCCCGATTGTCTGCTGGTCCGGCCAACAAGATTCGGGACGGCAAAACGTCGTGAGTGGCGGATAATTTTCAACGACGATTCGATCAGGCGTACTGCCACTGACAATCAATCATCGGTGGCCACACTTCGACGAAAGTTGAAGGCTGTCCAGTAGTGAGGCTGGCGTAATCATAAATGCCTCTCTCGTGAGTCCTTTGTATCAGCATTTGCAAACAACAGGACATATTTATTAAGAAGGATTCACAGAACATCGTGCCGAGTATGTACAGACAAAAGGACTTACGTAAAACTTTGGAACTCAGTTTTTCCCAAACAACGACATAAATATAAGAAAGTATAATACATACTCCAGGTATTGAAATGCACGCCATCGTGTTGGGATTCAATATTTCGACATTAATTATGTCATCATCAGAAATCAGGACATAAATATGTCAATATTAAATTTAAAAGGCACCTGTCCTATTAATATCGGATACCATTCAAGACGAGAAGCTTCAACAAGAGGTACGAAATAAACCCAAAGTATTTTTTCATAAATATATTAAGTTAAAATGTAAAAATGTATGTAAGTTTTCAGTAATCAAATGAACTTTTATAAACATCAGTGATACAGTAAACATTTCCCATTTCTTTGTGTTTCAGTCGACCTACTGTATGTCAAAATAAAAAGGTTTGTTAAAAGCTAAGATGATCAGATATCAGATATTTTATGTAGGCCTATGTTTTACAAAACATTGTCCGAGTCGATTTGTAAAATATTATCTCGGTGAATGTTCGACAGGTATCAGTAGACTAACTAGGCTGTAGCAAAAACTAGACCGCAACAAGTAGGCTAGTAAACGAAAACTTTAGCACTGTATTTCATATTTTCGAATGTAATAGTTTTTACGTTACTTTGCTCTATTATTCTCAGAATATAATAGAATATATCAATCCCTGTAATGGCGTTGAAATACAATATAAGATTACAATCTATATCACATTACTTTTAAAGTAGGCCTATCAATCGCATTACATTAGAAAGGAAGCGAGTGGCAATATTTTAGTAGTAAATTTAAGTCATCTTTAAAAACAAAAGTTGTTATAGATAGTTCCCTGCCCCTTTTTCCAATACTTGTGTCATTCTTTCCTAGAACCTGATACAAACAATAATTAATTATCCTCCTTTTGTTTGGGGTCACTTATATGGGCTTATGAACCTCAACGTTACGAAAACTATAACACTTTGCTATGATTTTTTGCTACAACACGTGTGCTCTAGGTGCATTAGTAGCTCAAAGCAGGGTGTAGGCCAACAATTAACACCTGTGACGGAACTTAACCTTAATCAAAAGCTCGTGGTTACTGAAGAAAAATAGTTAAGTTTATACCTACAGTAAAACAGGTTTGGCCTAATAATATAACTTAGGATGTCCCAGAAAAGGGCGTGTGTACTGTTCAACCTACCTTGTGCAGAAGTATCACCTGATAACAGAAGAATAAGTAAAAGTCCTAAAGTGAATTCCATAGCATGGTATTGAAGTTGTAATTGCAAGAGATCTACCATACGTTGGATGTCATATTATTTTTTTACACCACTGGCTGGGGCACAAAATTCTACTAAAGAATGGACTAAACTGTTCACGATAATGCTTTTATTCTTAGGGTTTGAATGGCTTGTGTTATGCTAATCTTAAAAGAACGGTTCACTGCATCTGTTCTTTAAAAAAGAGCTAGGATTTGCTCAGCTTTCACGTCAATGTGTTTGTGTGCCTGCCAAAGCCTTTTCCTTGATACAAATAAAAGCTATTAGAAAATTAATCACAGAGGATAATTTTTGTTATAGACGAACAGTTTTGAATAATTAGCTCAATATTACTTTTTCACAGAACACCACATCTATGAGTTTTATTGCGTGGTATCAATACCGCATTCCGCTGCACTAGTACTTTGAAATTAATGAGGTTAAAAATGATATATTGTATTCTAGTTTTATAAGATATATCGAAACAAACAGTGCCAAACATAAACATATATAATAATTATATATATATAATTATATATATATATATACTATATATATATATAATACTATCTAAAACTAATAAATAATAGGGACTTAATACTATCACAGATTTAATGTTAATCAATACAAAAATTATTCTTAAAATATAACTTAACATGCATACGGTATTTTACATCAAAATTGATTTAATAAACGAAAAGTTGTCGGTACGGTGCCAGCGAAATTTATAACGTGAGAGACTGGGTTGCCCTTAAGATGAGACATAACGTTGTTAAAATAGGAATTCAATAAGTGTGAATAAAATTAATGAGTACCAGAGTTGCTACTAAAAATCGGGGCCATGAGGTCTAACTGAAAGCGTTTAATTATATTACTTACGGTACTTTTGGCACGTCAATTGCGTGAATAATAGTGATGCTTCGCACAATTTAGGCCTAGGTATACCAATTGCAGCTTTCAGTAACTTATTCTGTAGCTTTGTCAAGTTTATTGATATAGGATTCGCTTAAGTCAACACATTGGTTGCCGTAGGTTAAAATAGGAGTTAAAATAGAATTCCATAAATAAACTTTTACATCATTGTCATTTTGTATTCAAATAGGAAAAAGATGTTATAATCGTATAAAGCATAGCTTTTCAACGAAAAGTTTCTTTTAATTCAGTTCATGAAAAAAGTGTCTCTGGTGGAATTCGAATATGTAACCTCTCGCTGTCAGAGTGACTGTCATAGCCATTAGACCACGGAATAGCATTGCAGTAACCGCTGCTATTTGGGGATCGGTTCATTACATGGGTAATCACCAAGCGCAAGCTAAGTCGTCGATTGTTTAAGATACCAGGCTCGTTATCTGGAGGGCGTGGCCCATACAAAAAAATTCTATAGAATTCTATAAAAAAAAAACTATAGAATGTCTATAGCATAATTGTTTAGAAAATTCTATAGAAATAACTATAGAAGCTCACTATAAAAATCTATTAAAACTATATTAAAAATCTATTAAAATTATATTAAAAATCTATTAAAAATATATAAAAAAACGGTAACAAAATTTATAAAAACTCTATAAAAAATATATTAAAACTATATTAAAAGACTTAAAAATCTATAAAAATTATATAAAAAAACTATGAAAATTCTATTAAATTTCTATAGAAAGTCTATGAAAATTTTATATAAAAAAACCCTTAAAATAACTATAGAAAATCTATAAACAATTTTATAAAAACCACTTATAAATCTATAAACATTTTATAGAAAAAAAACCTATAAAAGTACATTAAATATGCGAATAGAAATTCTATACAATTACTGTATATAGAAAGTGTATATAAATTGAACGATTTTATATAAAAAATCTGTGTATTCTAAAAAAAAATAATGTGGGTGTGACGAAGTCCAATAGTCCGGTCCGGAAGCAAACAGAATGATATAACGTACACGGTAGCGTAATGTTCTATGCTATTTAATCTTCAAAAAATGTAGTAAAATTCATGTAACGTAAAGCAAAGCCCAAGTCACACTTGGCTGTTATTTCTGTGTACACATATGATTACAACCTAAGTCCCACTTGGTTGGAGTTATTCGCACTTAGGTGTCCAAGTGATAACTGCCTTCCCCATTCTCAAAGCATACTAATAAAGAAACTTCCTAGCCTTATATCTACATTCCATTCTAACCACATCCTTTCAGTTCCCGGTTCCCATACAATTTCTTCTTATTCATTAACTGGTCCTGGTCATTGAACCCTTTGGTCCCCACTATTGACATGTCAGAGCCAAATGATAAATGACCAGTCCCAAAAACAAGACCACTGGCATCAAATCAATGGAATGTTAATATATCAAATAGAGCAATGTTATTGACCTGTATGCCTGGCCAATGATTAGAAATAGAAAATTCATGAATAACCCATACTGAACCATGGGATAAATCCCATGCCACGTCACAGTGGGTGTTGTGTATTTTTGGACAATTCAACTGCTCTTCAACCTTAACTGGCCCCCAATTCCAATTGGTTTGCAATGGTCCCAGTTTCAATTGGTAACAATGGCTTTAATCAACTTCTGCAGACTTACAAAATACACTATGAGTTCATATGCAAACCATAATTTCTTTAATTTAAAACACCTTCATATATTATCATTTTGCTAATGTCTTACTGCTAAACATACTGTACCTCAAGTTCAAGGCTATTCTACAGTTCTTTGCTTTTACAGTCCGGTTTAAATAAGCATTTTTTTTTCGTAATGTAGTCCTATTACAAGAGTTTATTATATAAGACAATATTCAAGAACCATTTCTGACAGTTACAGGTGTGCATAAACCAGCATTCTTTGTGATATTGCAGCAGCAACTGTCCATGCCTTTTCTTGTCCGATGGTACCAAGCTAAATTAGTATGAATTATGCCGTTGAACAAATCTAGTTTGAAATACTAAATCATTGTGACTTGTACTAACATTTCTCGGAGTTTCACTCTTGCTGAAAGATATAACAAAACAAAATAGAATATATTATAGAAACCGCTATTAAATGTATTACATCCCTTTATTATTGTATTAAAATAGGAGTAATATACATATATGTAGCTAATGACAGACTAGCAGTTACTTCTTTTTTAAACAAAAGAAAATTAATTTTTTTTTTAGATTTCAAAACAGCTTAGCCTACACTACAATTTCAATATCCCTTAAGGCCTATATAGGCCTAATATATATACACATTATTTGATTTGATTAAACTCTATCATGTAAACGACATCATCATATATAGCATGTTGTTAATAATTAATAGTACAGGACAGTAAAAATAAAACGTCAACAAAACATTATATTCACCTTTAGTAAGTCAGGTAATTTTCTGGCCTTCACAGATGCATCTTAAAACAATTTTAGAATGTCAGGTAATTTTCTGTTCCTTCACCGATACGTCTTTAAAACAAACATTAATGCTTTCCCACTACAAGATTGAGTAGACCGGATTGAGTTTTCACTTAATTACACTTACAGTAGTAACTGAGACTTTCCTGAAATAAAATCACCATTTATGTTAGTATAGGCCTAAGATTACATTAACTTTCTGCAAATAATGATACAATTCTTTACACCACCCCTACCCCGGTTATTCCCTAAACCCATTATTTTATTAAAGCATCATGGACATTAGATAGTGAGGACACGGCACAAATGCAATTTACCACTCTTCTTATGGCATACTAGACTATGGGGCAATTAACTTACAGCTTAGCTAGGCCAACAAAAGGCCCAAGTTCTAGGCCTAGCCCTATATCCTCAATGGCCTAGAGAGAACAGAGAACCTCAGTTCTGTCCGTCTCCGTACGGCGGCTAGGCTAGTACCGGTACAGCTACTGTAGGCCTTAGGCTAAAGCCAGGCCTCTTCATTCAAGCTTTCATCTACCACTACTACTAGGCCTAGGAGGAGGCTAGCGTGTCTGCTAGAGTAGTAAACAGGGTTGCCAGATAGGCGACAGGCTTCACGGCCAAACACACGCCATCTCACGGCCAAATTCAGCCAAACTTTTTTTCGATATCGGCCAAAATTCGGCCAGATTTTAATCCGATTAGAAGACAACAGTGGGTACATTCATTTGAAATACTACAAAAATTATACGAAACTCAGCGGTCATTCGTTTGAAATTGAAGAAATTAAATTGATATACACAGAACAATGTTAAAAATAAATAGCCACGTTCTTTAGTTGCTGGCATGCAGGCCAATTCAGGGGCAAATCCAGAGATATCCGAAAGGGGGAGGCCGGGGCGAAAGTGGGTCCGATCGAGATGACACCATTTTAGAAGAAATTTGTCTTTTCTAGACGCCCGAAAATAACCTGATGCGTTTGGGCAATCAATTTTTTTTACCACCCCTCCTCCTTAAATCCACCTCTGCTATTTAAAATCACAATTATTATTAAGATTGATCTAAATTTGATTTAAATGTATATTAAGTTACATAGTTAGGTAACATGCACAAACTGACGTTAAAACAAACCTATGGAAGCTTTAATATACTTTTTATCTAAACTTTCGAAATTCGCCTCTCAATGTTATTGTCGCAGTACTTAAAGCAATAAATCAATGTTGCTATCAGAATTATTTTCTTCATTCTCGCATGCAACCGCCTAACTCCAGAGTAACTTCGAAGAAGCCTCTGCAAAACTTGCTTGAAATTGGAGGTGCCATCGGACCCGAATGAGCATTGATATATGGCGCTCTACATAAAGAACACTGCGGCACCTAGGGCTATACAATTCAAGTGGGCAATAATAAATTACTTAAAAGAACAGTATTTAATTTATATTCAAAAGAAATTCAAAAGAGATAGAACCTCCACTAGTATGGAACATATACAAAGACACACAATATATGGTACAAACTTGCAATGAACTGTCTTCATAAAGCTTAAACGAGGATAAACTTCATAAACAATTTCATCCGAAAAATTTAAGTTATTAAATGTAACTGTTATCTTTTATAAATAAACTCTCTTACGTCAAGTCGGCTAATCGGGGAACATATATTAAGTGTTTAGTGCAAGTACAAACAAGTACATGATTATAATTAAATATAGAATTTAAGCTAACAAACACAAAATGTCCAAAACAAGTCTACGTTTACGATCTTAGGCCTATATTGAAAAAAAAATGTAAACTTTTCAAAAATTCGGCCATATTCGGCCAAATATAGTTTGGCCGTGACTTTGCAAATGCTACGGTCAGGCAAATTTTTATACGGCCAGATTTGAGGAATCTGGCCGTCAAAAAGGCCAAATGGCAACCCTGGTAGTAAACTAACTAAATAATAAAACAAAACCAACTCCTACCGTATACCAACCACTTGATAGCAGGGTTGCCAGATAGTCGACAGGCTTCACGGCCAAACACACGCC
>NW_022747660.1:460725-462491 GCF_011630105.1 Anneissia japonica | reverse complement strand
AAATAAAATCACCATTTATGTTGTTAGTATAGGCCTTTTGATTACATTAACTTTCTCCAAATAATAACAATTCTTTACACGCCCCCCCCCCCCCGGTTAACCGTAAACTTTATTAAAGCATAGAATGTCAGGTAATTTTCTTTTCCTTCACCGATACGTCTTTAAAACAAACATTAATGCTTTCCCACTACAAGATTGAGTAGACCGGATTGAGTTTTCACTTAATTACACTTACAGTAGTAACTGAGACTTGAGTATCCAGAAATAAAATCACCATTTATGTTAGTATAGGCCTAGAGATTACATTAACTTTCTGCAAATAATGATACAATTCTTTTCGGTCGCGCTTTGTTTCGGTCGCGCTTCATTTCGGTCGCGGTTTGTTTTCAACAAATATACGGAGCGCCAATGGGGTTTCGAAACGCTAAATTTAATATAACCAGGCCTAATTATCATTGCAAGTTCGTCAATCGGTTTATCATACTTTTTTTATTTATGTTTTGTTGTATTTATAATAAGTAACAACAGGCTACTTAAAAGCAAATAAAATTAATACTATTATTACTAAACTATCAATTAATATTATCGGACGGTTTTTATTTTCGTTTTGTTTTGAATCCTACGCTTTCTACAACAAATACAGCAAATAAAATAAATATTAAAATATGATATGATGTTATATATATTATTATTATTACTGTATTATTATTATTATTATTATTATTATTATTATTATTATTATTATTATTATTATTATTGTTATTTATTTACATTGTATCTGGAAAAAAATAGCCAATTTGTCATTTAAATTACTGTAACATTACTTTATTAACAATTATTTTTATTAGTATTAATGTTTGTTATTGTTTTTATTTTCGTTTTATGAATCCTACGCTTTCTACTACATAACAAATACAGCAAATAAAATAAATACTAAAATATATGATGTTATATATTATTATTATTATATTATTTTTTTTAATTTACATTGTATCTGGAAAAACCAGCCAATTTTCATTTAAATTACTGTAACATTAGTTTATTAACAATTATTTTTATCAGTATTAAAGTTTGTTATTGTTACTATATTACTTTATAACTTGGTGCTATTTTTTTTTACAGAAACAACGCAGATGTTACGAAGTTGACCGAGTTTGAGATACGTTTTTTTGGTTCTTGCTATATATATTGATATAATTTTTATTAATGCTTGAATCAAATAAAAATCTATGGAATAAGTATAGTCAATAGATTAGTTTCGCATACGTTTTTTTTTTCTTGTCTGTTACATTTCCATTTACCATGAATGTTCTTATCATGTTATAATAATATTGTAAAGGAAATATGTATTTCCATATTTATATTTTCCATATAAAATTATCAATACATTGATAATTTCATGCGGTACATTTTAAAAGCCTTTTCATGGTTCTGTTATATTCATAAGCCCGAGAAAATCACTCAACTTGCTAGGCCTATTTCTTTAGTTGCATAACTGGAGTATAATTGTGGAAAGAAACGTTTCCACATAGGGCCTATTTATTGCCATGGTACTCTTAAGGCGAAAATGACACAAGGTTTGTGATTTCTTGTTTGTTTTATTTCCATTTTTATTACATTATTGCAAAGACAGAACAAACACGTACGCTGAAGCGCAGTTCACCACTTCACGTGTGTTCAACTACTTCATGAAACCAGTAATTTTGAATAGTCTGCGCTGGCTGCTGATCATGTTTATAAAATAAAAAAATAAATGGATAACAAAA
>NW_022747660.1:457026-459607 GCF_011630105.1 Anneissia japonica | reverse complement strand
TTCATAGGCCTATTCTTTCACCATCATTACACATTGAGGCCCTTCTTTTATAAACGATCTATCCTTAAATTTTCTTTCTTGAGTTTGGGACTATGTGTTATAATTTATAAGGCAAAGGAGAGCAAGCACAAGCTTTAACATTAAAAAATGCGCGCGTAAAAATGTTTTTTTTTTTCTAATTTCGTCGGAATTGATCAAAACTCACTAAAATGTGCAATTTTTAGAGGAAATTGGCCTACCTCAACAAAATATTGGATTTAAAATATGAGATTTTCAGGCACTTTCCCGGGTGAAAAGGGCATTCAATGGGGAAAGATTTTCCACAGATGGATATTTTCCCCTTGTTCCCCGGTGGTTACACCACTGCGGAAAATACCTGGCGGCTTAGATCAAATGCGATATGGACACTTTTTGAAGTGGAGAAGGAATTGCAGGCCGGGGTATTGTAATATCTGTTCATTATATCTTCCTTTTTATTCTTGTCTTTATTTTTCCTTTTTCTTTTCCTTTTTCCTTTCGTTTTCTTTCCCCTTCTTTCTCTTTCCCTCCCTCTCTCCTCTTTCTTTTCTCAGCCCGGTACGACGGCTTGGTCAGCCCGGTAAAAACCGTCGGGGGGGGGGGGCAGTCTTTTCCCTGGCCCCGCCTTTTACGCCACTGCTTATAAGATGAATGGGAATATGAATCATGCAGATCTGGAATCAAATTTAGGTGATGGGGCCAACATTCCTCCTCCGGGAAAATTTAGATTTCTAGATGGCGGGAAATGACCTTTCTCGACTTTTGAGCTAGGTGTCTAATGACTTTGTTCTTCAAAATTCAAGTTTTTCCCCCTCATGAAAACGGTAAGGTAAACTTTCTCAGCAGCCATACAAAAATCTCCAGACATTATATATTTTTCGCCAAAAAGTGGAGGGGGGGGGGGCCCAGCCCGCCGCTTCCGCCGGCCATGATCATAATATTAAATAGCCTAGGCCATTAGTTGCTGACGCCCGAAAATAACCTTATGCGTTTGGGCGATCAATTTTTTTTTTCACCACTCCCCACCCCCTCCCTGCTATTTAAAATCACATCATTAAGACTGATCTAAATTGATTTAAATGTATTACATATTAACGTACATTGTAGTCGATCTATAGCAAACATTTTAAGGTCCTGTTATTGGTCAACCCGTTTCTCTCTTTAATTAGAATGAATTAAGTTACATAGTTAGGTAACACAAACTGGCGTTAAAACAAACCTATGAAAACTTTTATAAATACTTTTTATCTAAACTTTCTAAATTCGCCTCTGAATGTTATTGTCGCAGTACCTAAAGCAATAAATCAATGTTGCTATCGGAATTATCTTCTTCATTCTCATATGCAACCTAACTCCAGAGTCTCTGCAACACTTGCTTGAAATTGGAGGTGCCATCGGACCCGGATAAGCACATCGAGCATTTATATATGGCGCTCTACATAAAGAACACTGCAGCACCTAGGGCTATACATATACATACATACATACATATACCTAAGAAGCGAGCCGACTCTTTGATTCGCGCGAATAAATTCGCTTAGTGAAAAACCAGCTTCACACGCGAACTTACTACTGCAATGAAGCAACTAAATGTTGTATCAATGAAAGCAATTTCAAAATCTATTAAGCATTTCATGAATCTATGATATATTATAATATTGACAACATCATCAATAGAACATATAGGTGGAATTGTGTCCAACCCGTCGTGAAAATGTACTGAATACTTAGTACATGTGAAAAACACTTGCAAAAATAGTACTCGCTGCTTACTTTGGCTCGAATTCAACCCTGGCCATCAGGTGCAAGCTCGGTGGTCTAAAGGCATGATGCCAGGCTAGTGATCTGGAGAATGTGGGTTCGAGTCCCACTGGAGAACAACTTGCAAATATATTTTGCAAGTGTTTTCACACCCACTGAGTATTCAGTATATTTTCACGATAGGTTGGGCAAAATTACACATATAGGCCCCTAATTGATTCTCCTGGCGCAAATCCAGGTATTGTATATTTCATCACGATAATAACAATTACCATTCAATAATAGAACAGTCATCGACCTACTTGCAGTTAAGTGAATCTAAAATATATTCATGAAGTTATGATGATCT
Source organism: Anneissia japonica (assembly GCF_011630105.1). NCBI lineage: Eukaryota > Metazoa > Echinodermata > Crinoidea > Comatulida > Comatulidae > Anneissia > Anneissia japonica. The sequence continues at coordinate 457,479 of NW_022747660.1, read as the reverse complement.
GAAGTGTTTAAAGACGTACACAATAATAGTTGAACTAACTTTAAAATACCACAAATACAAATGTGCGTAACGATATTTTATTGCTTTAGAAATGTGATTTCAAAAAGTGTATTAGTGAATCACGCACTGAGTATTCAATACATTTTCACGACAGGTTGGGCAAAATACATATAGGCCCCCTAATTAGTTCTCCTGACGCAAATCAAGGTATTGTCTATTCCATCACGATGATAACAATTACCATTCAATAATAGAAGAGTCATCGACCTACTTGCAGTGAACTGAATCTGTCTCTTATACACATCTAGATGTGTATAAGAGACAGTTAGAAGACAGTTATGGGTACATATTCATTTGAAATACTGCAAAATTTACAGGAAAATCAGGGGCCGTTCGTTTGAAATTGAAGAAATTCAAATAATATACACAGAACAATGTTAAACTTCTTTTAAT
>NW_022747660.1:455809-456995 GCF_011630105.1 Anneissia japonica | reverse complement strand
CCCAATAGCCCCGGGCCCCAGTGCTGTGCACTGACTGCACTGCCCATACCTACGCCACTGGACCTGAGTAGTATTAGTGGTTACATAACGTTTGCTATGCACTGTATCATGTGCTATAGAAGTGGAAGACCATAATGTATTGGGAATGTACCGTACCTCTCTCTCTGGTAGGGCCTACAGTACAATCAGTTTAAAAGTGTAAGGTACAGTATAGGATAGTGTGTATTTTTAAACATTTTTCTAATGGTAATGTTCAAAATAAGTGTCAAGGCAAGTAAGTATGATTGTTGGAAAAAATTTATATTTTGAATTCTCACCCTGACCTTCGCTTGGGCGAAGTGGGCGAAGGTCTGGATCCGCGTCTAGTTAGCATGAATTTTGTAAGCCCAGGACCCATAGTGTTTTGTTACGTTTCTTCACAGAGTGGGGGGGGGGAGGGAACGAACCCCCCCCCCTGAACCCCTGGATCCGCCACTGTGATTAGAATCAAATATAGAATTTAAGCTAACAAACACAACACATCCAAAACAAGTTTGTTATATTAGGCCTGTATTGAAAAAAAAATGTAAATTCAAAAATTCGGCCAAATATTGTTTGGCCGTGACTATTCAAACGTTAGGGCCAGGCAAAATTTTTATACGGCCAGATTTGAGGAATCTGGCCGTCAAAAAGGCCAAATGACAACCCTGCTTGATAGTGAATACAGTACTGCTAAAATACTTCCAAGGAGTATAACATCATGAAAGTCCAGAGAGAAATTCAAAATACTACCGCTTCCGTTGGTTCTACATGAAGTGACAATTCAAATCAGCTGATGGTCACTTGATGAAGTGACCAATCAGATTTGTGCAATTCGACACTAACATTAATTACATGGTTGGTAGGTGGGCTATCACAGTAAACAGGTTAGGCTGTCGATAACATTTTGCTGTCAACCCTAAAGCATTGTTGTTAAGTGAATAGGTGAGGGATAAGTTTAGTTACTACAGACCAGCCCCCCCCCCCCATAAAGTTCCCATAAGGCTACCAATGTATTAGCGGTTCCAGAATTTTTTCATAGAGTTTGAATAGATTTTATATATACATTCTATACATAATTTTTTATAGATATAATTTTCAAAATAATTTTTAATATTTCATTTACAGATAATCACTTCCATAGCGTTCGTATTCATTTTATATATAC
>NW_022747660.1:455420-455705 GCF_011630105.1 Anneissia japonica | reverse complement strand
TGACTGTTTAGAATATTATACAGTTCTACAGAATATACTATAAATAAATAAATTTATATTGAAATTTCATATATGTTATACTCTATATAGATTTTATATGTTCTTATAGAGATAATCCCTATAAAATTGTTATAATACATAAAATACAGGTAAGGACTATAATTTTTTATAGAATAGAATCAATATAGAAATTTTATAGTTTTATTATAGAGAACTTGTCATATCATTTGTATAGAATATTCTATAGAATTTCTATAGAATATGCAAGATGTAAAACATGTTGGT
>NW_022747660.1:440917-455329 GCF_011630105.1 Anneissia japonica | reverse complement strand
ATAGTATGTTATAGAATTCTATAGAAACTAGTTCCTCTATAAAACAATTTTATAGAAAATACTAATTTCTGTAGAAATTGATTAGTCTCTATAGAAGGTCTATAAAGTTCTATAGAATTTTTATGTATTAGGGGGTATGTACGATTCCCACGAATCACAGGTATTTTTTCGCAAGCATTTAGGAAAGTACTGAGCTATTTCGATGGCATTTTGCGCCAGGAGGAATAATACGATTCGACGTTTGCCATACCTAACGTGTTGTAGTACTGAATATCATTTCCTGACGCAAAACGCCATCGGGCGGATATTTTCGTCTGTCCTCTTAAATAAAAGATGTCTTGGTGAACTCCCTTAAGTGTTGTCTCACAAACGGACATGTTTGCGCGCGATGTTTTGACAACTGTCGTTTTGTGGGGCCTGAACAATATCCAAAGGGTGGGACGGACTTATCGGAAAGGTCCATTGTTTTTAAAATTCAAAATCATCAGAACAGAAGTACTATCAGTCAATGGGGTTATTCGACTGGTTCATTTCGTTGACTAGGCTACTATTTTTCGTGGAGTATTATTTTCATTCGACTGGTTCGTAAAATAGACTTCGTTGACAACGAAAGTTAACGTAAACCAGAGTGCGTTAATCAGCGTTAAGATATCTACTACTTAAAGAAATTAGAACAAAACTAAGCGTGAATGATTAAAAATAGTTGAACACAGTCGAATACCAGTCACTTTAGGATGCGAATAAAGTGACCAGAGTTTGTGTCGTAAAAATGACTAGACTCTTCTTTCATGAAAACTAGCTAAGCAGTGGAATATCATAGTATTATATCAGTATTGTTGTGTAAATTTCATTTTACAGAGAAATCAGGGGTGGCGCAAAGATTTACCCGATGGGAGAAGCCCGGTACGAGGACCCCGATGGGAGGTCCCAGCAAATTTGTGCAAATCCTTCGAAAGGGGTTCAGTGGCGAACTCATGACAATTTAGGGGTTTTAATTGCTTAATGGATTTTAGAGTCTGCTAATGTATACGCAAATTAAATTGTTTTTTCTTCCCGATAAAAAGGTTTTTTTTTCTTCTCGACAGGGGGTGTGGGTCTACTAACAAATAATAACTAGGTATTCCCCGCCACACACCTTCCCCTAGGCATAATTCTGAATTTTGAGGCTTGAAGATTGAGATTGTGATTGTAATGAATTGAACTACTACCGTACTGTAAAGAAAAGTAAAGTGTCCCCGCCGGACACGTCCATCCCGGTATTTCTGAGTCATTGAATTGAATATTAGGCTTAACTGTACTTGATTTAACTAGAAACTAAAATACTACGGTAGAAAACTACCCCACCCCCACCCGGCCGCGCACCAACCCGATATCACGATGTTTCTGTGTTCAGTACTAGCGTGTACATGCGCCGTTGACTGCTCTGATTTCGGATGGATAAAATGATTAATTTGATCCAGTGGTTGTGGCGCTTAGGATCTTCCTTCGTAACACCATAGAGAAATTGTCTATATATGGTGACATTAAACTGAAGTTACCGTTACCGGGATGGTATTGTTATTTATTTGTCATTTTATTTTATTTGCACAAAGTACAAGTTTCTTCTTTTAAGTATCAGTATGATAAAGGTCAATTCCCAACTTCCACACTTGCAATTTTTCAAATTTCTTCAAGTATTCATAGCTACAATTTAAAGAATAAAAGCTTAGGCCTACTATGTTCCTTAAGTTAGACTCAGTAAAAGCCAATTTTTTTATTACGGTCTACGGACCAAATTATGGAATACTATTGATGATAAATTTAAAATATGCACAAATGTCAAAAAATCAACTATTTAGAAATGTACCAATTATAATTGATGGATTCTTGTATTGTTTCTTTTTCCTATTGATTGGATAAATGTGTAATGAATGAAAAAAAAAATGAATGATTATGAGTCACACCACTGAACAACATCGCTTATAACCTGCTTTATACATTCCAAAGACGAGGAAAAACAAACCTGTATCTATAGAAACTACCGGCATGGTAACACTAATGAACCTCATTAAAATTCGTGAAATAAACAATTAACAAAAACATTGTTTACAGTGGGATTGTTGTTTGTAAAAGAATAGACAAGGCACTGCTGATCAGTATAGTTAAGGGGGCATATGTACAACATCGTCCCGAGATGGATTCTTTCTAACCAAATAGCACCAGAAAGAGTGCAACATACAGGAAGCTACCGGTTTCTCTTTCACGTTTGCAAAACAACGAGGTACCTAAAATGCAAACGCGAAACGCGTTGTAGCTTTTGTAAGAACAGAGTAAGAATACGTTGTGTTTACATTATACTGTATCATGTTTTATTATTCCTCTATTTAGTCTACGTTTCTAATATCACACTTTATTGTTTCATTTCTTTCGCTCAAAAAAGTGTGGAATTTTTACCATAAAATTTTAATTAAGTGTACACATATACTCATATTAGATGTTTAAAGTATTGCATTTTATTAAACATTTCTATTTTATTATTATCTTTATTATTGTTTTGTGTTTTATATACTCTATTTGAGTTTTGTGTTTTTTTTGTTGAATGAGGTTCTTGTGAACGGAGAAAAATATGCTTACTGATGATAATAAAAATAATGACAATTATGGTAACGATGACAAAATGGTGGCGATGACGAACACAATCACGATCAAGATGATTTTATTGATGATGATAAAGATGATGATAATGATAACGATTATTGTGATGATGATGATAATAAAGCGACATTTATATAAAATATTTTTTGAAATAATCTGTGTTCACGCTGTTCAATTTACCCCTGGCGAAAAGATCAAACGGAACACATCTTAACTCCTGGTAGAGGGGAAGCACCATTCCATAAGCATCTAGAATAAGTAATTTGTTTTGGATTCTATCAGGTACTCATTGTTTTACTAATTGGTATGGAGAGTGGTAAGCCTAATGCGGATAAAGTAAGCCTACCTTTCCCAGGGACACTAGCAAATGCATAGTGAGACTCAAAACCCCGACCTCAAGGTGAAAACCCAACCCACAATCACTGGGACAACGCGCACCATATTTATATGGAGTGCTATACTTAGTATCTCATATATTGTGGAGCTTTAAAGCATGTTAGATTTACTATTGACACAACACGCTGTGGTCATATCATTGTCAAAAGGTGGCAGTGTGATTGGTTGGAGGCGAGTTTATATCAAAACCTGTAGAGGGGGCACATCTGCAAACGATGTATATCTGTATATCTACTCTACTGAATTGCATTAAATTGACACATTATTGTTTGTTAGTGTAGAATTAAGATTCTAAGAACAAAATAATCATGTTCTATTTGAAGTTTTATAATTGTATGCACGTCTTGTAAAAGGGATTGCGGCCTACGAGTACAGTGATTAAGTTCACGTTTGACAAGCTTTCCCATGTGCCCAAAATGCATAAATAAACATAATTATATATAACATATTTATCAATAAGCCTATAGTATCAATATTGATATCAGTATAAATATTATAGTCAACATTAACATCAATATCAAAACTTCAATAGTTAGTAACATTAATCTCAACATTGATATCAAGACAGATGAGACAATAATAAAGATAGAAATAATAATTAAATATACGATTTAACACGAAATGGAACCATTTCGACCCTAAGTATGGTGTTCTGACAGCAGTGTAAAACATATATAAGCATATAGGTGTATATATATATATACATTCAACACTTACTGTATATGACGCAAATTTTCGGTCCGTCTGGACCCTCTTCAGGCGTAGTCCGATCGTCGTCTGAACCAATCGGTTCGTCTCCGTTTCCGCATAACATGTTACGTATCGCTATACAGAGTAATGGTTATTCATGAGTATGGTAAATACAGTAACTCATGACATCATACCACTGTTCCTTTATATTATAGGCTTTGATAGAATTCGATTAAATGTATAGACAAAAAACGTTAAAATATAAAGAAAATGCCCACAATAATAATACATAGCCACAAGGTATATAATTAAACTTGGGAGTGTATCCTACTGCATAGGAGCTGCACGCTCCCCCACTCTTCTTTCTTATTGAGGCCGGGATTATGTATTTTAATTCTCTCTGCCTCCGTCACTTGTCGCATCATCGGGTTTCCTGCATGTTTACTAAGGATTTTGACCGTTAACTCCTACATTTCTCCTCCGTGCTCCTCTTTTATGTGCTGATAAAACACCGAAGTTTTCTCTTTGATTACATACTTATTATAGTGTTCATTTTTTAATAACAGCTTAATTTTTTTACTTTAATTGAAATTAATTGACATTGAAATGATTATATGGAGGTGACAAAGATGCGGTGTAACTACAGGACTGATAACAAATAAATGAAGTTTGATATGATCTTTTCTTCTTTTTTTTATGTAGACATGTTATCTTTAAGATGCTATTAACTCGAATTTACCTCGGTTTGATGGTTTTATTTTAACTGCTGTTACTAATATAACAACATTAAAAATTTACAACTCAAATACAATTAACAGACCATTATGATTCAATCTTTATTTTGGTATATCATCAGTTCAGTTTGTTTCTCATGAACAAAACAGATACAATTCGCACAAGACAGGACAAAAAAATATTACAATGAAAGATGATGCAAGGATGGTCTATGAAAGATTCCTTTAAGAAGTAAAGCTTAATTCCAATGTGGCACTACGTAAAATAAATTATAAACATGAAAGTGTACAACGATAAATTTGGTGAAATGAGGCTAAATTGTCTTAGAAGTAAAAAACGCGAAAGAAGAACAATATTAATAATAATAATAATAATAATAATAATAGTAATAATACAACATACAAATTCAATAGTAAGAAAGATTGGGGGAACACAATATAATATATACAATATATAACCAGTGAACATTTAAATAATTAAAACCTTAAAATACAGATAAAATGAGGCTAAACAATTGATGTCATAAAAGTGAAAAACAGTAAAGAAAAAAAATTAATAATAAATATGACTTGGATATGTAATAAAAGAAAAAAACTGGTGGCGCTTCAGTCTTGGCATTGATTTGGTCCTTTGGCGTTTTAGTCTATGCCTATTGTCGTTTTGGTAGTTGACATTGCCGTTTTGGTACTTATTGCCGTTTTGTTCTTTCTTTCCAGGGGTGGCGCGAGGATTTGCCCGAGGGGGGTCCGAGGTTTTGCGGTTTGGGGGGGGGGGGACGCCCCGATGACGGGGAAGATTTCCTTAACGAGAGCAAATTGGGCGTGATCGAGCGTCGCTTAAAATCTTCCGAAAGTGGTCTTTGACAATTTATGGGTTTCTGAGGCTTATTTAGTCGATTTTAGAGGCTACTATATGTACAAAATACATATAATTTTTTTTCCTTCCCAACAAATTATGGTTTTTCTCTCCGACAAGGAGATGTGTATAAGGAGGAAGCTATCCCCTAAGGGGGGCATGGCGCCACCCCAGTTCCTTACTATTGAAACTGCATTACGATGTTCGGAGCTTTGTGTAAAACTTCACCATTTATCCTAATTTGTAAGGCTGTTTATTTATCGCATACAGCTTAGTATTCTTATTCTCTAAATTTATCTATATAGTAGAGTCTTGTAAGTTGATGAATTTTTAACATTTTTTAAACTCGCAACTGAATTTTGTGTGCTTCTGCATCAGCAAATAAGTTATAACATGATCAAAGTTAGCAATGTCGTCTGCTTCATTACGTTCAATACTAAGTAGTGCCAAAGCAGATAGTCTCGTAGCTCTGAGATATGGCAAGATGAGCTTTAGTCATGTAGTCATTACAGAAAATAGGATAAAAAAAATACAAGAGAAAACGGTCGAAATGGACTGAAAAAAAATAAATAAAAATCTGTGAATTTGCCAAAAGAACTAACTACGGTACATTTAGATTCTTATTATTACCTGGAAAATCCATGCCTGACGATATACATCAATTTCGTCGTGTTTTTCTAAAAAATGCTTATTTTTTACTCTCATTCTCCCATTTCAGCGCCCCCAAACCTGGCGCCCGGGGCACGTCCCACCTTGACCCCCTAGCTACGTCACTGTTTAAAAAGTTCAAAAACAAATTTACCAGTTTGTCTGATATTGGCACTGGTAAATCTTATCACTGTGATTGGTACCGGTACCGGTTGTGCTTGGTACTGGTAAATGTGACACTAACAGCCACTAATATTTGGTAATGTTATTGAATAAGGATTGTAACAGAAAAAGATTATGTGTTTTGCATACAAAATTATTTATGCCAATTCCTAGCTAATTACTTTAAAATGCTGAACTTTTCTACCTCAGTAAGATCTGTAGTTTCTGTATTCTTTTTCGTTGAACACAATTTTTGACTGTTGCATTATAAATTCATTGATTCTTATTCGAATTTTTTAAAAATGAATATAATGATGGTGATGATTTCTGGTTTTATTTTATTTGTATTAAATCGGTTTAGTATCGTTTTGAAGATGAAAACGATGATGATGATGATTGCGGGGCTGGAAAACTATATTCTTGCACTGAAATCTTTTCTACATATTACTTGATGTTGATGTGATGATTGAAAAGTTGTTCAAAAAATACAATGGCTATTATTTATGTTTCCTTATTATTGATTGCTCCTTCTAGTAACACATCCTCCATACAATTCCAATGTGATTATCCTTCATATTCATCATTTATTTAATTCCAACGTTGTCACATATTCTAATGCCTCTTGTAATTCAAATGGTGATTACGTTGTTTTTTGTGTGTTTATATACGGTAATTTTTATATTGTGTTCAGAGGGTCTTCAGAGACAGACCAATCACTGGTTTCTATGTTGATTCTCGTCCATAGTAGGCCTGAACGTTCGCTTTTTGTTATGTATCTTGTTTCATTGTTATTTTTGTCAATTATGGTCAATAAATATATCTTAGAATTGTTAGGCCTATAGAGAAACAAAACTCAATTCTGTCTTCCGTTTTTTTTTTCTTAATTGTACAATTCATAATTACACGGCATTGTAATGTGTCTGAGTACACAATACATTGTTATACTAGCCAGTTGTCTGTAGTATAACATCATAATTATTTTTTAGTATAGACTACAATGATTAGAACAATGTAAAAAATTATCTTTTATGAATAAATGGCTTTTTGGTCGTGAGAGAAAAATGGATTAACAAAATGCATGTTACATGTTTTCCAATTTTACTAAGAATCATGAGGTGTGTCTACTGTAGAAATGCCGTAAAATACTATGTTTCTCAATAGAGTTGTGTATCGATCCCCTTGGGGTTGAAGAGGAACTATTCCCGTCGAACAATTATCGGCATCCAGTGTAATTTTTCCGACGCACGGGGTTCATCGCGCAAGACTAAACACATTATACCCAGAGGCTTTCGGGGAAGGGGGCCTGGGCAGCAAAATATTGTGACCAGAACCAATGGATTAAAGTTGACCTCGGTACTTTGAAGAAAGTAGGCGGAGTAATTACACAACGTCGCAACTTGGGTGAAGTCTTTTGAAGTTTTTCATAGCGTTGATGGTAACTACTTTCAACCAATCACTAATGCCTCTTGCCAAGTAGAAGTAAGTGTAATAAATTAATAGAAAAACATTTTTGGGATACAATATTATGTTTTGCTAAATTTCTAATAAAATATACTTTAACATTTATTTGATATCTAGGACTTCGTTGGGAATTCGGATCCAGACACGCCAGTAACAAATATATTCCGTAACCCTGTCTTCGCACAATTTATTCGTATACACCCAACCGATTGAAATAGCCATATAAGCTTAAGATTTGAAATTCTTGGATGCTCAGGTAATTAAACATGCATATTTGGTTGAAACATATTTGAGAATTAATAATGATGCTGATATTGAAATAGTAGTAGTAGCAATCGTATAGTATTAGTAGTAGTAGTAGTAGTGGTAGTAGTAGTAGCAGCAGTAGAAGTGGTAGTAGTAGTAGTAGTAGTAGTAATAATAATATAATACTTCTCATATTAGCTAATCTATTGAATAATAATAATAATTATTATTATTATTCTTATTATAATAAAAATAATTATTATCATTATTACTATTATTATTATTAAAAATGAACCTAAAACAACCAAATTGTAGCGCCACCATTAATTACATTATTTTTATATAGCTACTGCTTGATTTTATGATGGCACTACAAAGAGAAAAATAGTATCGATTCACAACACATCAAGTAGTAGGCCTACATGTTGTTTGTCTAGTACATTGTTATCACAAGGTCGATATTGAAGATTTTTCTTTTCAATATTATCTATTGGGTTCTATCAGTATCTTTTTTTTTTATTTTAATCGGATTTCTAAAAAAAAACAAAAAAAAAACAAGTCCCAATTAAGAAAAGTATTCAAGACATTGTACATTACTGTGTGGCTCAATACCTCTTGTGCAGTTTGGTAAAAGTGATGATAAATTCATGCACCATGTGAGGACATGTCCTCTAATATATAACTTTACCATTATTGGTAGTATAGACGAGTAGTATGACAAGTGAGGACATGTATCAGCCATATTCATATCTGAGGACATGTCCTCTGTAGCCGAGCTTAGTAGAGACAAAAAATCATAGTATAAAAGTTTAAAAATTTGTCCTCACTTTGGTAGGAATACCGATATAGTAGTAGTAGCAGCAGTAGAAGTGGTAGTAGTAGTAGTAGTAGTAGTAATAATAATATAATACTTCTCATATTAGCTAATCTATTGAATAATAATAATAATTATTATTATTATTCTTATTATAATAAAAATAATTATTATCATTATTACTATTATTATTATTAAAAATGAACCTAAAACAACCAAATTGTAGCGCCACCATTAATTACATTATTTTTATATAGCTACTGCTTGATTTTATGATGGCACTACAAAGAGAAAAATAGTATCGATTCACAACACATCAAGTAGTAGGCCTACATGTTGTTTGTCTAGTACATTGTTATCACAAGGTCGATATTGAAGATTTTTCTTTTCAATATTATCTATTGGGTTCTATCAGTATCTTTTTTTTTTATTTTAATCGGATTTCTAAAAAAAAAACAAAAAAACAATTCGATTAATCTACATTTGTACATTTGTAAATTTTGATCAATAATGATCCAATCAATTTTTATGTCCACTCTGGTTGAGGGATATCGGAATAAGACTTGGTGTTGATGTGATCATTTGAGTTTCTGTCCTGTAATTTGATTTAATGTACTGTCTACTTTTTTGGAATATCCATGTTTAAATTTGATTTAATGTTGATGTGATCAATTTAGTTTACATTTCCTTTTACTCGTTTTAACCTGTAATCGTGTAATTTCGCTTTTTAATGTACTGTGTTAATGACTCCCACCAGGGCAATGTAAATAATGTGCAATTTAGATTCGTCTACAATACATTATACTGCCTTCTGTTCCCCCGTTATTTATTTATTCACTTACTCTTTTTTTTATGGTAACTTTGTTGTTTTTATGACATAATCGTAATTTTAACATTTTTGCCTGAATTTTTTATATTGAATATTATTGAATAAAATCCATGAATGAATGAATGAATGAATGAATGAATGTATTTTGTACCAAGGTGACGTTATTTCTTTTCCATGAACGTTTTGACTACTTGTGTTTTCGATTTATCAGTATTATAGGCCATGAAATGCACACCCCTGGAACGAAATAGGCAAAACCATTGCACTGCCGTTAACAGTGCAACAATACAGTTCATGGTCTGCGGAGAGTGGTCAGTGAGGTTAAAAACCTGAATGGAGTCCACTCTGGAATACCACCGCTCCCAGTTAAATAAAAAAAAAAATAAACAATTCAAATGTTATCGATCAAAATTCTTGGTGATTCATGATTCTCAATAATTGAGCTGTTTCCATCTTATCAAGATTTGACATGTTTTAATTTTTCATCTAAGTAGATAAATGGTGCATTTACAACGATTCCGAATTTTTGAATTGGAAAGCCTACCGACCCGATCAGAAAATCCGATCGGTATGTGAGAATAGGAAGGCTGACGTTCCGTGATTCAGAAACGCAATCCGAAACTCGATTCGATCCCATGTGACACAGTCCAACTGGGATCTTAGCAGACAGTGATTCCGAGGCTAAAACTAATTTTCCCTTTCAATGGTCCCTACTCTAAGTTGGTCTCAAATATAATAATGCTTTTGAGGCCATGTCAGTTATTTGCCGGTATGTTTTATGGGTTTAGAATAATAAATTCCTTACGAACTCACTTTCGCCATAACCTCAATTTTAGGGCTTCTGTCAGATTCACCAAATTTTCTGCTGCTTGCAGCAAGGCCTTTGTCCATTTCGTAATTAAGTGGTTAATAGAGAAACCCTAATTTTTTTTCACTTAAGGCGAAAGCACAGAATCTAGATAGTGTCTCAGGTCAAGTGCATTTAACTGTTCTTGATTATAGGCTGTTCACGAACAATGATGATGTTTAAATTTTCAAAACTCGCCATGTCGGATGGCATCAACTTTACTATCGAGTGGACGAATTCCGTTACAATCAAGACGATGTCCCAAGAAATCAAGCGACTCTACACACATACTCATTTCGCAGTGTTGATTACGGCGCCATAATGTTGCAAGCGATCAAATAGCTGACGTAAGTGGTCAATATGTTGGCCGTAGGTCTCACTAGCAATGAGGAGGTCGTCGATGTATAACAAAAGTCCAAACCACGGTTGACTTCATCTATGAGCCGTTGATACGTTTGTGGGGGGGGGGGGGCGTTGCTTAGATCAAACGGCACGAATACAAACTCAAAAAGTCCAAAAGATGTGGTTATGGCAGTCTTGTCCATGTCGTCAGGATGAAAGGGAATTCGGTGGCTAGTTTTGACCAAGACTAGTTTTGTGAAAGCAGTTTTGTTGGCAAGTCCTATGCAAAAATCGTGTATGTGAGGAACGTATCTGTCTAGTGTGGTAATGTTGTTCAGCGCCGTATAATCGCCGCATGGTCTCCTTCAAGTAATGTGCTCGAATTCCGCCTTGACAATTTGCAAATATGATCCGGAGCAAGACGACAAGGGTGGGATGGCACAGGCTGACCACGTGTCATGGTGCTGTAAGTCACAGAATGCGTAACCGAAGAAGTGTCGTATACGGGCTGGGAGAGTTTAGGGCACTGCTGAAGAAGTGTGCATCAACATTGATATTAGACGATTTTGTAATCGGTGGACTGATGAAATTAGGTGAAGAATGGCGTAGACCGTTGACAGATAGGTTAGTAGTGGTATCACATAGCTGATGATGTTTTACGTCCACTAATAAACCGAATCATCGCAGGAAATCTGCTCTGATAATTGGTGTGGAAATATCGGCGATGACGAAAACCCATGGATATACACGTCGTAGACCAAAGTTTAAAGTCATGGAACGTTCACTACGTCAATATAAGCGACTTGTTGACAGCTTGAACTTGTATGCGAGTTTCTGAAGGGGTCGTGACAAAGTGCGAGCCAGCGAGTCATGTGAGCCATACATTTTAAATCCTTTTTTTTCCCACCTGTGTAGTCCAGTCATGCGAAGTATATACACTTGGTTACTTTTTCAAATCGTCGATCCGAAAGTTATAAAATAAAACTCGTAGAGATGGTAATAGATTTGCCTCAAAATTTATTAAGAAAATAGACGAGATCTTTCGGGCGTAACCCTTTATCAAGTCAGTGAGTCATATTATATATATTATTTATTTGTATATTTATATATATATATATTTATTTGTATATACATTTATATATATAGGCCTATGTATATATTTATTATATATTTATTTATATATTTATTTTTATATACTTATTTGTGTATATATATTTATATATTTATTTATATATTATATACTGTATTATTATTTTATATATACTGTAATTATTTATATATTTATTTATATTTTTATTTATATATTTATTTGTATATTTTTTTGTATATTTATTTATATATTTATTTGTATATATATATATATTTATGTTTATATATTTATTTATATAATTATTTAAAATTGTTTATATATTGTTTGTATATTTATATATATATATATTTATATATTATTATATATTAATATGTTCATATATTTATTTATATAATTATATATATATTTATTTGTATATTTATATATATATTAATAAGTTCATATATTTTTTATATATTTATTTGTATATTTATATATATATTTATATATACATTTATACATATATATTTATATATATAAATATTAATATATTTATTAATATATTTATTTGTATATATTTATTTGTATATATATTTATATATTCATTTATATATACTGTATTATTATATTATATATACTGTAATTATTCATATATTCATTTAAACATTTATTTGTATATTTATTTATATATATTTATGTATTTATATATTTATTTGTTTATATATTTATTTATATTTTAATAAATATATTGATATATATATATAAATATATATATATATATAAATGTATAAAAAAATATATGAACATATTAATATATATAAATATATAAATAACTATATAAATATATATATATATATAAATATATAAATAAATATATGAACATATTAATATATTTATAAATATATATAAATAAATACACAAATAAATATACAAACAATATATAAAAAAAAATAAATAATTATATAAATATATATAAATACATATACAAATAAATATATATATATAAATAAATATACAAATAAATATACAAACACACACATATATATATATATATAAATAAATATATTTTAGTGTAAGTGTACGATGAGATGATAAAAATACAAATTGATAGAAAGCGAAAGTAATGTGTACTCAGGGAGGACAAACTGAGGAGTGTCTGTAAAAGTACAAATGTATGTGATATAGCATCACCTTTCATGCCATCTGACCAATAAGGATTAGTAATTGCCTGTCCTTGTCTAGTACCTATGAAACACAGATCCTATATACAAATTTACAGATATTAGTACTGCTACAGGAGCCCCCTACCAGTGAAAAAGTTAACGATTGAACGATATGAAACGGTCAGGAAAATGAACACGTCTACCGGATCGGGTAGTTCTGGGAAGTGTAGGGGAGGGTCTCCATGAGCAGGGGCTGTTAACTGTGGGGAATTGTTAGGCTCAAGGGTGGAGGTGTGTGTGTGTGCTGTAACCGTATTTAAATGGGCTACTTTTAGGCGGTCAATGCTGACAGTGTCTCGACGACCATTTATGTCAAGAACAAAGTGTTTGTCGGCTCTTCGTAAAACTTTAAAGGGGCCATCGTAAGGATGTTGTAATGGTTTACGAACGGAATTTCTACGAACAAACACATGAGTACAAGTTAGTAAATCCTGACTGATGTAAGATTTACGATTAGGATTGGTGCGGGTTGGAGTGGGATAAAAATTACTCATTATATCACATAATCTATGCACATAATTAGAATACTGTAATCAGTAAGTTCAGAATGTTTATCAAAAAAATTGTCCTGGTAATCGTAATGTAGTACCATACACAAGCTCTGCCGCACAATGTCCAAGATCTTCTTTAAGTGCAGTGCGAATTCCTAGAAGTACAATAGGTAAATGTTCAGTCCACTTTGTAGGGTCATTGTATGCCTTGACAGAGGCTTTCAAATGGCGATGAAATCGTTCAACAAGTCCATTTGCCATCGGATGGTATGCAGTTGTACGAATTTGTTTGGTTCTAAGTAATCGTGTTAGTGATTGAAATAATGTAGATTCGAATTGTCGACCTCGGTCCGTGGTTATTGTGGAAGGTACCCCGAATGAAGAAATCCAGCGATCAACAACAACGCGTGCGGCAGTTTCTGCTGTTATGTCAGAGATGGGTACAGCCTCCGGCCAACGAATGAAACGATCAATAAAAGTCAGTAAATAACTATAACCATTGGAAGGTGGAAGAGGTCCGACAATATCAATGTGGACATGGTCAAAACGAGCATCAGGTGTGGAAAAAGTAGACAATGGTGGGACTGTGTGTCGGTGTACTTTGGAGCGCTGACACTGAATGCATGTTTGAGACCATCGGCGTACATCACGGTTTATACTTGGCCATACAAAACGCTCTGTAATTAAACGTTGCCATACAAAACGCTCTGTAATTAAACGTTGATTTGCTCGAATACCAGGATGAGATAGCGAATGAAGAGTGTCAAAAATTGTGCGACGAAAGTCTGATGGAACATATGGGCGAGGATTACCCGTTGAAACATCGCAAAGAATCGTTGAGTCAATTGGAAATGGTTGGATTTTAAGTGATGATAAAATACAAATTGATAGAAAGCGAAAGTAATGTGTAGTCAGGGAGGACAAACTGAGGAGTGTCTGTAAAAGTACAAATGTATGTGATATAGCATCA
>NW_022747660.1:422365-440901 GCF_011630105.1 Anneissia japonica | reverse complement strand
GGATTAGTAATTGCCTGTCCTTGTCTAGTACCTGGGAAACTCATCAACATTCCCAAATGATGTGTGGTCACTTGAATTAAGGCAAATGACCTTAAGGTAAATGACCTTCCTAAGCTTGGTGTATAACCCATGAAGTTGGGATATTATTTAAAAATGCAAGGTATTATTTACACACAGATCCTATATACAAATTTACAGATGGTAGTACTACTACAATATAAATAATTACAACATATATAAAATAATAATACAGTATATATATAAATAAATATATATTTACAAATAAGTATATAAAAATAAATATATAAATAAATATATAATAAATATATACATATATATAAATGAATATTCAAATAAATATATATATAAATATACAAAAAATATAAAAATATATAAATATATATATATAAATAAATACAGTATATTTAAAATAATATATATATATATATAAATATATAAATAAATACAGTATAATATATAAATATATCTGTATGTATGTATCTGTATATCTGTATTTTAACAACATCTATCAGCGCTGCATACTTTCGGATCGACGATTCGAAAAAGTAACCAAGTCCAAAAGTATATGTACTGCGCATGACTGGACTACACAGGCAAAGCTCCCCGGTGTGTTATTCATTTGCATCTACTAGGCCAAAGAATATAGGCTAGGCCTACGTGTTTGCAAAACTGGATAACCTGAAGAAAAAAATAATAATTAAATGTATGGCTCGCATGGCTCGCACATTGGCTCGCATGACTCGCTGGCTCGCACTTTGGCACTACTCTGCTGAAGTAGAGTCTCAAAGTCGAAATGTTGCTGGAAGCACGCTAATCGCAGCGCCTGTATCGACCAAGAACCTGGTACTTGTTGTCCTGTCCGAAATGTAGAAAAGACGACTTGATGACTGCTTACTAGGTTGACTCGTCGCCTCTAGTCCCTGGCCAAGTCGTTTTCCTAAATACTTTTAGGCTTATAAATGCAAAGGCAGCACCTGGTTGCATCGCCAAACCTGTTTTGATACCAGCAAATGGTGAGGTTGAACGAGTATGGCTTCGTGGACGTCGAGCCTGTCTGATTCAACTGTTGGAGTGGGACCTACGTCAGAATCCATCCTTAAGCCTGGTTTCCTGTCGACTTCAGCCTGGTTTCCTGTCGACGAAAAGGTCAGAATTTCTTACGTTTCATACGTTTCTTACGATTCTTACGACTCCTAGGCAAAGTTGAAATAATGCCGACGTCAACGACGTTTGCGTTGATCGTGTTGGGCCGCAGATAAAAAAGCAATTTTCAGCCGCTTACGAAAGTTGAACTTACGACGTTGAACTCCATCCAGAGTCCAAAACGAGGGCTTGCGACTGTTACGTTGAGTTGAATTTTTCTTGTGATACGACGACATAAAAATGACGTAATTTGTAGTCACTTACGATTGGCTGCCTTTCCTACCGTACTAATCCGTCCTTGTTACCCAGGGTTTTCGCGCGAATGTAGGCCTCTACCTCTTTATATTATGACCTGCACTGAAAATGTTAGCAAAACGTCTAACATTAATAACATGGATTATTGCAAAGAAGTTAGGCCTACATTATTAAAATACAAAAAGGCCTATTTGATGTTTGCAAAATTCATTTTGTTTCACAAAATAATGATGCTTCGAACATTCCCTGAACATTCGTGTTTCGTAGTACCATTAAATTTTAATTCTGGGAAACTGAATTAATTGGCCACGGCCTCGAGGTGCTTGTCACCCAATCTACTTTGAGAGAAAGATTTAGGACAAAAAAAAAATCAGATTTACTTACGATTACGTCGTTTTATCGTAAGAAAATGCGATTTGACAGGAAACCGATTACGACTGGTGCGTTGTGAAATCGACGTAACGTAAACTAAAATCGTCGCAAAACTGTTTTGGACAGGAAACCAACGTATTGAATGTTCATGTGATACGTCGATTTTCCACTATTTGACAGGAAACCGCGATTTAGTGACTTTTTGTTGAATGAACTCGCATACGTTGCGTTGCAAACGATTCTTATGAAAAGTTGACTCCAATTCAACTTTTCGTAAGAAACGTAAGCGGAAACGTGTGCTGTCTGTATATCTTGCCTATACCAACATTGTCGACGAACTAGAACTCTCATTGACTTACGTATTTATAATAAAAATGGTTAAAAAGAAGCATATCCTCCACCTTTTTTCAAACACAATGATAGGCATGTAAAATCTTATAGATTTTGTTAGCCTTATACACAGTGACGGCTCTAGAATATAATTTTAGGGGGGGGGGGCGCCTAAGTATTTATGGGTGTAACTATGCTGCCCTGCTCTGAGAAAAGGCATTAAGTACATTTTTTCAAAATTGAGATTTTTAGCTTATGCGACTCCTGAATGTCTAATCTATCACCCTATTTTATCTAATTTCCAAAAATATGTCAGGAAATATGATATTTTATTTTAAAATTGGGCATTATTTGCAAATTTCACTATAAATACTCTGAGAAAAGGCATTATGTGCGCGAAGCCTTACATACATGCATTGAATGCTTGACTTCACGGAAGACAGATTAAGTAACCAATCAGATGCTAGTATAATGAATATCTAATTAATTAGATTGGAATCCTTATCAGATAATGCCTAGTTAGTAACTACATTATTTCAAAAGTATACTCTGAGAGTAGCATTATATATATATTTTACGGCGTTTATTTATAATTTTGTGATTAATGCGATACTTTACAAGTGGTAAACCAAAAATGGACAGACACAATTTTCGCCATATCGTGCTCCACTTTTGAAGAAGGGACATTGAGTAATGCAATTTTGAAAGAAAAAGTGTAAATAACTATTAAAAAAAAAATAAAAAATAAATAAAAATGTAAAAGTCGGAGCATTGTAAATAAAACTTTTAAAATCTTTTGTACTCATTTGTATCAGGGACGTATTCAGGGGGGGAGCCGTGGGAGCCGCGGCTCCCCCCCCCCTTTGTACATAGTGTTAAAATTTTAAAGCTTATTCTTGAGCCAATACAAATTCTTTCCTGGGATTACTCAAAATGAATACTTCTAAACATGTAAATATGCATCAGTACACGTTTTACATAGACCTAATAGAACACATAGGCCTAAGCGTGATTTAAAAAAATCTTAAGTCCATAAATCTCAGGCCAGGTCTTTTAAGATAGAAATGCGATACTGTGGTTCAATTTCGTTTTTATCCTTTTGTAAGTTTCTTTTAATGTTTGTTTAATAATACTACTACTAATAGTAATAATGATAATAATAACAATGATGATGATGACGAGAGTAATAACTGATTATAATATTAATAGCAATAAAAAGTGAAGAAAATTGTGCTAAATGCGAGAAAAAAAAATTGTGATTTGTTGATCATACTATAGTATATATAGTTAAAGCTTAGTAAGCTATAATTAGGCCTAAGTTATCCTGGATATTAAGTAGATCCCTGATAAAAGATCATGAGAAATTTGTTGGCGTTTCATTATTTTGACTAATGGTGATGTGATGATGATGAATTTTACTATATAAAAGTGTCATTTCCGGCCATCTCGAGAGGTACCATTTCCTCAAATTTTCTCACCTCAGCCCCAGCCATGGTGGGGCTGAGGTGGTTGTGAAATCACGTTTTTGAAGTAGGCCTATGTAACGTACATAGGTACTCAAAGACAATGTTTTTAAGCTTTGTTTTCTATGGTATACACACACACACATTAATAAGATCTCTATGGTTGTCAAAAATCCCTGATAAAAGATCATGAGAATTTTTTTTGGCACTTCATTTTGACTAATGGTGATGTGATGATGATGAATTTTACTAAAAGTGTCATTTCTGGCCATCTAGAGGTACTATTTTCTCACCTCAGCTCCAACCATTGTGGGGCTGAGGTGGGTGTCGACTCACAAAATGCCCTCTCCCTCCACCTTTCAAAACAGGTCTGTGCCCTTCCCTGGGTACGACACTGAACTCCATCGAATCGGCTCCTGATGTATGTCTTAGTGACTGCTGTTTGTTTTTAGGATGTGATCTGGTTTTTCATGTCCATTTTTCGTGATTATGACTATTTTGGCAGTGGATAAAGAATGTTTTGAGCAGAGGTGGATTTAAGGCCACCCCCCCCCCCCCTTCATTTTTTAAGGAAAAATAAAGAAGAAGAATATATTCAAATTGAAGTGCGAGAGTGTAATTTCCGGCCATCTAGAGATGCCCTAGTAATAAATTTTCTTACCTCAGCCCCAATAATGGTGGGGCTGAGGTGGGTGGTTCCTCGGTTTGTGAAAGTCCCTCACTGGTTTTATAATGCGTCTATTGCAATTTTCAATTTATCCTCTCAAACAGTCCTAAGAACGTTCAGAGTGCGCTACTTCACAGGGGGATTCGCCTCCTTGACCCCGCCGGGGTCCTACGTAATTTGCATAACGGCTCCCCCCCATTCAAAATCCTGGCTACGTCCCTGATTTGTATAACCTATGTTGTATTGTATCATTATCATTGTAAAAATAATAGTTGCAATGTATAAATATTATAACTTAATAAATATAAATTTATTAATTGTATATTTAAAATTAGCACACCATTTTTATACATATTTTTCTACAAGTTATTGTTAATTAACAAGTTATTATCAATAAACTTTGAAATTGAAATTTTAATGCTTTGTCTATTTTATTATCAGTCGATAACGATTTAATTATTATGATATTCTAATTACCAATTGATAATGGTGATTATGATGATGATGATGATGTGGATGATAATGATTAAGAGGACGAAGAGATTTTAAAATATGACATTCTAGTTACCGAACTTTAAATAAAATAAGTTTAAAATATTTTCACTCTATCATACCTCACCCCCGCCCCCGACAACACCGGCTCCTTTCCCCTCCCCTAACTGCATTTTCCTTATTTACACAATTAATAAATTTATCATTTTATAATGTCAGTATACTAGCCTTTAATTTTTAAACTAACCTTTGGATTTCATACCTATACTTCGGTTTTTAAAAATTAAATTGAAGATTTTGCGGTTTTAAGTATTTTGATATTTTTAAATACTAGTTTTCACTTTTTTTGGAGCAAGACTTTTATAAAATATATGTTATAAATCTATATATTAAATTTCTTATACATACACTTCAATAAATTAATAATTAATGCATGTTTATAAACACTTTTGCAGATAATGCCCAATTTCAAAAGTATTTATCTACATTCATAGTTATAAATACTCTGAAAAAAGGCATTATCTCCATTTTGGCCTCCTTAATAATAAAATTAATCAATGAAAAGTATGTGGCAAATTTTTTAATAATATAAGAAAACCATAGGTGAAAAAATTTGAAATCATTTATACTTTTCTTGGGAAAAACTCAAACGCGTTTTGCTCATTTACTCAAAACTAGGGTTTTGTTACTTAATGCCTTTTCTCAGAGCAGGGCAGTATAGAGCGCAGCGTTATCCGACGGCCGAAGGCCGGATCCGGGGTTGGATGGGAGGGGAGTCCTCTACTCCAAAAATGCGTTTTTTTATTTAAAAAAAAAATGGGACTTCTAGATTGCTTGACTTCTTGATTGGCTGGGATGGGAAAATTAGGTCAAGAATGAGGATTGCAATTAGATTTAATAAATTACATTTATTATACAAAAAAACGTATAGGCCTATAATATAAAAATAATATATAAAACATTATAATATAGGGCCTAAATAAATAAATAAAATATAAAATATATAGGCCTATTGCCAGTTGGAATATTTTCTGTTAATTTCAATAAACAATTTTTTCAAGTGTATTTATTCTTAATTTTAATTCATGTTTATATTATACAACCCGAATTTTAACATTTAAATCATGTTTACTGTATAACTGTATATCGGGAGATAAGAATTTTCTGTCAGTTCAAAACATAATATAAAGTGAAATGAAATAAATAATGTACAATATAGGCCAAATTGATATTTTGAGAACAAAACACTAAAATTGATAACGAGAAAGTTAGCAAATCGAGATTTGTAGGCCTTTATACTGTACTACAGGACTAGACTATTGTTTAAATCCAATGGTGAAAATTGTCCTCGAATCTCGCCAGGTAATTTTAATAAGGAAACCAGACAGGAAGTGAGAAATGTTGACATATCGCAGTCGCAAAGAGAAATTCAACTTGACGTAACATGCATGTGACTACGTTAGAAGAGGCTTTGCCGTTCGAGCTTGAAAAATTCAACTTATCGTAAGAATCGTAACCAGCTTATTTTGTCTGCGGCCCAGCACGATCAAGACGCGGCTGTTTTTGTCCAACTTCTCGTAACAACCGTATGAATCGTAAGAAATTCTGAACTTTACGTCGACAGGAAACCAGGCTTTACACAGAGCATCTACTAGTGTTGACAACTTGTCAATTTTTTCTTGCATCTTACGAATAGCTGTATAATCTGACGTAGAAACTGTCTATGGTAGACGGTACCAGATTAGCCCCCAAGATGCGATCAGCTAACTTAGCCAACTTTCCTATGTCGACACCGGTAGAAGTTAATATTAACTGTACAGTAGAAACCCTCATTTACGAACCCCGATTTAACGAATTCCCGATTTTACGAACGTAATATAAAGGTGATGACGTCATAAAAATTGAAGCAAAAGATTAAAAAAAAAAAAAAATCCGCTCGAATTCTAACTGTTATTAGCATGCATACAACACAACACACCATACTATACAGTACTATGCAATTCGCAAGTGAAGGGGGCCCTCTAACGGGCGATCTCTCGCTGTCAAGGCGAGCGTCATAACCATTAGAGCACATATATATAGGCCATTTAACTCGTTAAGGTAGGCCTACTGTCTAGTGGTTATGTTTATATTAACTTTTATACCATAATTGGTACCATTTTAAAAATACAGCAGTTACCACTGACCACCAATATAATAATTATTTTTCACCTTACCTTTCTTTCAATAAATTAAAATTGAAATTGGTTTGCTGATTTAAATTATTACATTATGTCATTTTTTTTAGGTATGGTGATAAATATTTGAGAAGATCGCACGAGAATTAGTTGAATTCCTAATTTACTAAATTCCAAATCCAAACGGATAACATGTGTCTTGGTTTGCTTCAACATGGGATTAAAGTAGTGTCATTGGTAATACTCTTTGCACTTTAACCAATTTTAAAGAGATTTGCCAAGCTTTATATTCAAAATATATTTAGGAAAACGAATATGGCTTATGGGACTTTTTAGATCAACTTTTTACTTGCAAATAATTATTACATAAACATTTGTTAGATGTTTACCATATATTTTGTATTTCATAAAACGTCAATCCTTTGAGCAACTAACAATAACATGCAATAAAATGATGATAGCTTCCTTTTCGGAAAACCTATATAAAACCCGCTTCTCTGCTGCACGATTTATGTAGATCACAAGATTATTACAAGATTGTTTATAATGATTGTTTTGGTTACGATCATAAGACTAAGAAGTTAAATGCTGAGCATAGCATTATTTATATAATTTGCTTCCTTTTTCAAATTGTTAGATTACGTATAATTTTTTCGTTTGACATAATTTGTTTAAAAACATTTCCGAAAATGCCACATTTAAATTTTTAACATTTTTTTGTATTCTACAGTTTGAGACTACTAACCAAAGCAATTTTGCTTTTGGTCCCACAATATTCAAATACATGTTTTTAGTTACTGTAATTAAGAAGTGTGTACAAAAGACCTCAACCCCTGTTTCGTAGTAGGTGTGTATCT
Source organism: Anneissia japonica (assembly GCF_011630105.1). NCBI lineage: Eukaryota > Metazoa > Echinodermata > Crinoidea > Comatulida > Comatulidae > Anneissia > Anneissia japonica. The sequence goes on along the minus strand of NW_022747660.1, from coordinate 433,124 downwards.
TTCCATAAAACCAATTTGAAAATTTTTCAGTTGTCACTGAGTGAAGCTTTAATGTGCAGAGAAAGGTAACTAGAAATGAAATCAAGTTGACTGTATTTTTTGGTGCAGACTGTGCAGTAAGGTTTTTTGCTGTAAACGGAGTGTTTTGAGTGTTGCTTCTTGATAGATGATGTGAGCATTTGTGTGCATGTTACATTCAGTTGTTTCTTTTTTGTACGCAATGCTGTAGCCAGCGTTTTCAAACAAGGTAGTTAAAACCTAGTGTGAAACCCCTCTTATTTCTTTTATTTTCTATATGAACAATTACTTTAAAATTTTTATCGTTGATCTTTATTGTTATAGTAGAAACATGCCTTCATAGCCTGAGGTGGCAGTTTCGAATGCTACTGAAAAATGAAACAATTTGTTCCTATTTAGGCATTAATATTATCTATTTATATTTCTATTTTGTTTATTGTGTATTTGTATTGTGTTATATATATATATATATATATATATTATATGTATATATATACGTTAGATACTTGAGAATATACTTGAGAATTAGTTTCATTACACTATGATAAATAATAGCCTATGCAGAACCTATACACACACACATATATATATGCCTATATATGTATATATATATATATTATATATATATATATATATATAATTTGCTTAGATAAAAGCGATATCTGAATGTGTACACTTAAACAAGCTTTACCAAAAACATCGATATTAGATATATATTAGTATACATAGGCAACATTTATTCCGATTACAATCGGACAACATGTTAAGGTTTAGTTCAAATTTAGTGTAACCTCTGCCAATAATGAAAATGGTGTATAGGCCTAATTGTTAAATGCTAACCTACTGTTTTTCTCTGTCGTTATAGTAAATTACAAAACTAAGCAATGTATTGGCAGCATCCTATTTGTAAACAAAATCCCACATAATATCCACGCTTCCAAGTGGCACAATAAGGAAGTCATAGAAAGCCATCACAAGCATATGTATAACAAGTGCTCTGGCTGTGATCAGAGTACTGATTTGTTATATCTTTTGGCAATGGTTTATTCCGATTCCCTCTAGAGTAATATTTGCTAAAAAGTACTGAAGATGCCACATGAGACCTTCTATCCTATCTAAGAATACTAAGCCATTTTGTTTTTTGGTCTGGAAATATTCAGATTCATGTTTCTTTTTAATACAATTATTAAGCATTGTGTGTCAAACACCCTGATACCAGTATTATACTACTTTCTTTTTGGCGTGTTTGTTTGCATAAAGGCCGATATGCACGTTTTGCTATAACTGAGCCAAGTTTTAAAGTGAACGGAAAGGTTAATGAAAATGAAAACAAGTATGTGCATTGTTTGTGTTAGGAACAGAGGTGCAATAAGTTGTTACTGTAAACATGTTGCAAATATTTAGAGTGTTGCTTTTTGATGGATGGAATCGAATAATAATTTCTCTATTTAGAGAGTTTTTGTGTATGTTGCCATTCAGTTGTTATGCTGTACTCTGTACCGTAGCCAGTATTAGAATAAGATGGGACAATCTAAAATTATAAGAAATATTCTTTAGGTTACACATTTGAGACAGAATTTGTTTACATATTGTGAAAGACCCAATTGACTTTTGCGGGCCTTTTTTAAAACAATAACGGTGTTGAGGTATAATGTCACCGCACATTAAAAATACAGATTTTAAATAAATTGAAGAAGGATGGATCCAAATTGTTAACTAGGCTAACGTCACAATGGATGTGAATGATGAATGCCCCAGGGAAAATAAGCGATTTTTTATTATTTGGTAGACTAATCTGAGTTTCATTGTAATTAGTAGGATACCTCAAACTGTGCAATTAGGAACGGGCCCACCAATGGTTTAGAATCGATCAAGGTCGAAAGAGGCGAACACATATTTTCCGATTGAAGCCTTTGCTATGTTTCTGTTTCTAAAATTATGCGATTCTGGTAGGATTTGTTGCTCCACAACAAGACATCATATATGTGAAGGAGCCTCAGGGGCGGATCCAGAGATATCAAAAAGGGGGAAGAAAGTGAGGCCGACCGAGACAGCACTACTGTAGAGGAATCCAGGGGCATTCTACTCAAAATTTTCTTTTTCTAGACCAAAAAAAAAAAACAAAAAAAAAAAAACACCTCTGTGGCGTTTTGGGCGATCAATTATTTTTTTTATTTTTTGACTTTCAATAAGGGAACCGAGGCCGGCCACTAAACCACCAAATCCGCCACTGAACGCATCATGGCAATCTAATTGAATTAGGCATACAGATGATTGAAAGTTAGCTTACTATAATCAATATTCGTGTACTGTAATGGCACAGGTTAGAAGTATTACGAACCGTCTGTTCGTAATGATTAGCAAATCATTTGCCAGTCAGATTCTATTTAAAAAAAATTTAAACAAACATAACATTTGTATGTTTATCGAACTTTTTAATAATTAAGAATACTGCATATAAATACTGCATATATCTTTCAACCCTGATATTGTCTATTTTAAAATATGATTCGTAAGTTGGCCTAAATAAATTATTTTAATTCAATTACATTTAAGAATTAGGACAAATTACCAAAATGGCATTACAATAAAATATAATAAAAAAAGAATTTTTATCGTTGATCTTTATTGTTATAGTAGAAACAGGCCTTCATAGCCTGAGGTGGCAGTTTCGAATGCTACTGAAAAATGAAACAATTTGTTCCTATTTAAGCATTAATATTATCTATCTATATTTCTATTTTGTTTATTGTGTATTTGTATTGTGTTATATATATATATATATATATATATTATATGTATATATATACGTTAGATACTTGAGAATATACTTGAGAATTAGTTTCATTACACTATGATAAATAATAGCCTATGCAGAACCTATACACACACACACACATATATATATATGCCTATATATGTATATATATATATTATATATATATATATATATATATATATATAATTTGTTTAGATAAAAGCGATATCTGAATGTGTACACTTAAACAAGCTTTACCAAAAACATCGATATTAGATATATTAGTATACATAGGCAACGTTTATTCCGATTACAACCGGACAACATGTTAAGGTTTAGTTCAAATTTAGTGTAACCTCTGCCAATAATGAAAATGTTGTATTAGGCCTAATTGTTAAATGCTAACCTACTGTTTTTCTCTGTCGTTATAGTAAATTACAAAACTAAGCAATGTATTGGCAGCATCCTATTTGAAAAAAAAAATCCCACATAAAATCCACGCTTCCAAGTGGCACAATAAGGAAGTCATAGAAAGCCATCACAAGCATATGTATAACAAGTGTTCTGGCTGTGATCAGAGTACTGATTTGATCTTTTTACAATGGTTTATTCCGATTCGCTCTAGAGTAATATTTGCTAAAATGTACTGAAGATGCCACATGAGACCTTCTATCCTATCTCAGAATACTGAGACATTTTGTTTTTTGGTTTGGAAATATTCAGATTCATGTTTCTTTGTAATACAATTATTAAGCATTGTGTGTCAAACACCCTGATACCAGTATTATACTACTTTCTTTTTGGCGTGTTTGTTTGCATAAAGGCCGATATGCACGTTTTGCTATAACTGAGCCAAGTTTTAAAGTGAACAGAAAGGTTAATGAAAATGAAAACAAGTATGTGCATTGTTTGTGTTAGGAACAGAGGTGCAATAAGCTGTTACTGTAAACATGTTGCAAATATTTAGAGTGTTGCTTTTTGATGGATGGAATCGAATAATAATTTCTCTATTTAGAGAGTTTTTGTGTATGTTGCCATTCAGTTGTTATGCTGTACTCTGTACCGTAGCCAGTATTAGAATAAGATGGGACAATCTAAAAGTAGGCCTAGAGCAAATATTCATCAGGTTACACATTTGAGACTCTTCAGAATTTGTTTACATGTGAAAGATTCAATTGACTTTGCGGGCCTTTTTTTCAACTATTAATAACGGTGTTGAGTTATAATGTCACCGCACATTAAAAATACAGATTTTAAATAAATTGAAGTTTAATAAATAATATAAAAATATAATAATATATATAATAATAAAATATAATAAAAAAGAATCACCTCGCTTAGTTGTTAAAGTAAGATTAGATCCGGAAAATTCCAGTCTGTTATTAGAAGTAAAATCTGTATAACAAGAATAAACAAAGACAACTTATTGTCATTGGCTGTTGTGACTTAACAGTATCAACATGTCAGCTGCTTCATTCAGGTTCATCGTCATTGTTCTCACTGTTCATATTGGTATAGTATTAGGTACGGTAATTATTATCAGACATTTACAAAAAATGTTTATTTCAATTTACAATATTTTTAAAATATGTGTAGGATAGGTTATATGTTCTTAATTCCATAATATATTATCATAAGTGGGGTTGTTGTTCATAACCAAGTAACTTACTTGGTTTTACACAAATACTTGGAAAATCCAAATACCACTTGGCCTAATAATTTTGAGTTGGTTGAGATCCGAACGACAACTGGAAAGACTTGGGTTCAAATACCGTAGGGGACACACGTTTTTCTTAAATATTTACTATAATCCTTATTATCTCTAGTGGGGGTGTTTCTTCCATACTAAAGTTACTATAAATGATGATTTACAACTATTATTATTATTATTATTATTATTATTATTATTATTATTATTATTATTATTATTATTATTATTATTATTATTATTATTATTATTATTATTATTATCATTATTATTATTATTATTATTATTACTGTTATTACTGTTATTAGTATTATTTTATTACTGTTTTATTATTGTTATATATTACTATTGTTATTACTATTATTATTTTTATTATTATTAATTATTATTATTATTAATTATTATTATTATTATTATTATTATTATTATTATTATTATTATTATTATTATTATTATTATTATTATTATTATTATTATTATTATTATCGGGGTGATGTTTTGCCCTACTTGACGTATTGTCGTACCGAATACTCACTACGTTCCAAAATACTTGCCAAAAGTATTCGCAAGTGATTCGGGTGGGAATGAAACCCAGGGTCTACAGATAGCTAGCCTGGTTCCATAATCACTAGTCTACCGAGCTTTAGCTTAGTGACCAGTGTCACGTAGCAGCGAGTACTGCAAATGCTATTACGATGTGAGATTGCAACTGCTATCATAGGAGTGAAGTTTTGGGAACGTACTGAATATTCGGTACGATAATGTTTGCCCTGCCTAATGTATTATTATTTTTTTTCCTTGCACATTTTGAGTTGGAAGGTAAATGTACATATTTATGAATCATAAACATAATTTAAAAAGGAATATTTTTGGCATATTCTTATATTTGTAAGGTAATACTTTTTGGTTTACAGGTTCCTCGCTTCGACTAGCTGGAGGAACACGTTACAAAGGACGTCTTGAGGTCTACATTGAAAGGCAATGGGGTACAGTATGCGATGATATGTGGGGTTATAGTGATGCACTTGTGGCCTGTCGTGAACTAGGCTTTGGAGATCCAAAGCAGGCCATAATCTCATCATTTCCAGGAGGAAGTTTTACTCAAAGCATACTCTTAGATGATGTTAGCTGTACTGGTTTAGAGTCTAGTCTTTTGTCATGTTCACATACTAATAAAAATAATCACGACTGCGCTCACGACGAAGATGTGGCCATAGAATGCTATCCAACAGGTTAGTAAATAATTTAAGTGAATCCTTGGTTATACTAGTTTATTATCGTTTTAATAATAATAATAATAATAATAATAATAATAACAATAACAATAACAATAACAATAACAATAACAATTACTATTACTATTACTATTACTATTACTATTACTATTATTATTATTATTATTATTATTTTTTTTTTTATTTTTATTTTTTATTTTTTATTTTTTTTGGCCTTTTTGAATTTATTTTAAATGTTGAAATATTGCGTAGAAGCCACTGTTATACTTTTTAGAAAACCCACAATATAAGATTTTTTCTTAATTATGTGTTCTCGAAATATAATTTATCTGTACAATTCAAAATCGAAACACTGAGCTGCTGAAGTACTGTGATAGTACCGTGGTCCGTGATCGCCATTGGTTACCACCCAATATCTTAAAAATTTTCAGAATTTTTGAAACACTCCGATGCTCCAACATACATAAGGTAATTACAGTAAGATCAACCGCACGATCACCATCAGTCCCTCCTTGGACCGGATGAAAGATTTGGCGGTAGGGGGTGCATGAGAGCCCGCAGCACCTCAGACCCACCATGGTTGGAGGTGAGGTGAGAAAAGTTTGATAATATGAATCTATAGGTACCGGAAATTGAACAATACAACATTATTTGAAATATACTTAACAGTGAACGACACGTCATCGTCATTGCGGTTGTGACTTTTGTTTTTCAGCATGTCATCTGCTGTCCTTAGGTCATTACTTACAGTAGCTTTTAAATTTTTTGTATCACTACATGTTCAGTTTCAGGTTCAGGTGAGTAAAGCCGACCTCTGTACTTTCTATTTATACCGCAAGTGTAGGTAAGTAAGTATTATTGTACAGTAGGTACCGGTAAGCATTTTTATGTGGCTAACAAGAGTTCTTACGGAATTGAAATTATTTCTTTTCATTTTCTCGTAACTGGTCCTGCACACAGTATATAACAACAACATAATATGAAATATGATTGTCGAATGGTAGGTAATGTAAATGTTAATAAAAACAACCATTTTTTTAGTATTATATATTCTTTAACAACAATAACTATTGCATTAATATTTATAAAACATTTACAAAATGGGTTGATCTGATTTACTCTATTAGTATTTCCCCTAAGATTAACATTATGGTACACTGTAAAATTAAATACTATCATTAACCACTACAGCTAAAAAGAACATACATTCTTTTTTAATAGTGAGTTTATACATTATAAATAAATTATCGATGTAAACAACTTATCTAAATATTAAACAAAACATAAATAATCACATTTTAAACATAGGCCTATAACATTTTGTAGTTTTAGGCGCAAATAAATTTGTATTTCCTTAAATTATAAGAAAGTGTACCCATTGATATTTTAAATAATAATTGGGCATAGAAATTATATCTAAATTCCAAGGATAGACCTGGAAAGTATTAGAAAAGCCGATATAATTCTATTTAATGTTGTATATTGAATATAGCCTTAGTTAAGTATTAGAAATCCCAAACTTAATAATATGACCGCAACTTGTTCATGGCCATATTGGTAACAATGCTTTATTCTTTAAACAATTGTACCCTGAATAAAATCAACCTTGGTATTATGCCTTACACCAGCTAGGAAGCTAAATAAATACGCATAATTACCAATGCCTCCAAAGGCAATATCGTGCGTCTGACGTGTCTCTGTGTCTCGGGCGTGTGTGTGTGTTTGTGTGTTTGTCTGTGTTTCCAGTAGCATAAATCAAAAACAAATAAACTACTAGACCGATTAACCTGAATCTTTCACACATTGACAATATTACATGTATCTCGGTCCTCATCGAATTGGGTGCTCATTAGAGAAGATGTAAATTTTATAACGTTATTTATATACTTGTTCCACTCCGACTGTGTGTCAAATTCTGACAGGCGGATTGGAAGGTGTGTAAGTCCGACTGATGGGCTTGCCACTGGAGGCCTTAGCTAGGCCTCATTTGCCGATGGATTGGAGAAGTAAGATACAGATCTTACAATGTTTTTATTATTTTCCGGCCATATATCTTACAATCTGCTATCCCAATTAAACAAAAAATATGCAAAAGGTATACCAATGAGATGCGAAAATAATGAAAATAATAATAATAATAATAATAATAATAATATAATAATAATAATAATAATATTACCAATCATCTGTCTCTTATACACATCTAGATGTGTATAAGAGACAGGTATATATATAAACCCACTAGAAAAAAAAATAGCGAAATTTTGCTCTGAAAGACCCAACGATTCAATTTATGGACTCCGATCGGGGTAAATTGAAAAAACTATAGCATTATATTATTCACCTCTAGTTTTGCTAAAAATGTGAAAATTGACAATAAACTTAGTTAACTAGTTACTCTTTACTGTCCTTATCAATTTTTATTGAAATGATCATAATGCCAATTTCCAAGATGCCGTTCATCTTGGCGGAGAAAATGGTTATTTTTGTAAGATTATTATTATTATTATTATTATTATTATTATTATTATTATTATTATTATTATTATTATTATTGTACAAAATACAATCTCATCAAAGTAATCACATATAGAATATATATAAATATTATTATTTTAATAGTAGTATTATGCTTATTTATTATTATTGAAATCATTAATAATATTATGTATATATTACTGTATTGTATTTCTGTTATTTCAAAATTATATTTTAATATTAGAATGAATTACATCGTTAGTACTGTTATATAATAATATTATTTATAATATTTTTATTACCACTATCGATATCATTACAGTATTATCATCATCCATCATCATCATCCTCATCCTATTCGTCATCGTCATCATCATTCTCATTGTTGTCTAATCATTATAATCGTCCTTACTATCATCGATCGTTGTAATCATCACCATTATCATCATCACATTATACTCATCAATCGTCATCGTCCTCATCTTCATCACGTCCTCATCAATCATCTATCGCCGTTATCATCATCCTCATAATCTTCATCCTCCTCATTCTTCATCATTTTCTTTATCATCATCCTCATCATCGAAATATTCATCCTCATTCAACATCATCCTCGTCATCATCAATGGCGTAGCCAGCTATTGACACAGTTGGGACAGTCCCACACAATTTTTCCAATGGGTCCACAAAAAATGGGTCCAGATACTTCATATTTTTGCATAAAATGGGCCCAAATTGTTTGAATTTACACGTAAAGTTGGTCCGCTCAGATATTGTCCCACACCGTTTGAAAATCCTGGCTATGGCATTGATCCTCATCACCATCCTCACCAATCATCGTTAACATCATCACCATCACCTTCATCCTACTAATCATCCTCATCCATCATCATCATCCTTATTCTCATCATCATCAACCTCATCCTACTTATCATCATCACTCATTCATCATCATAGTCCTCATTATCATCATCATCATTGTCATTATCATCCTCATTACAATCATCATTACAATCATCATCTATCATCATCCATCATCATCCTTGTCCTCATCATCAACCACATCATCATCATCCTTATTAATCATCATTACCAATCATCATCCTTATCATGAGGATGATAATGAAGAGGATGAGGACGACAAGAATGAAGATGAGGATGAGGGGCAGATGGGATGTTTCTCATCATTCGTCATCATTAACCTCATCAACATCATTCTCATCAATCATCCTCATCATTATCACGATCACCCTCATCAACAACCATTATCATCAATCATAATCATCATCATCCTTATTTTCATCATCAAATTCATCATCCTAATCCTTCTCCTTATTATCATCATTATCCTCACCATCCTTATCAGCATCATTTTCTTTCTCATCATCATCTCAATCATCATCTACGCATCATCCTCATCCTCCTCAACATCATTCTTATCTTCATCACCATAATCATAATCGTCATTACAATCGTCCTCATTATTATTATTATCATCATCATCATCCTGATTACTGTCATCATCGTCATCATTACCATCATCATTATCCTCTTCATCATCAGTCACTACCATCATAATGAGGATGATGAAGATGAGGACGACGAGAATGAAGATAAGGACAAGGGTGAGGATGAGAGGGATGAATCTCATCATTCATCATCATAATTCTCATCAATCATTTTCTATCATTCTCATCACCATCATCACCATCATTATCATCAACAACCATTATCATCACTCGTAACCACCATCATCTTCTTCCTCACCATCATCCTCATCATCTTTCTTCTCCTCATCATCATCATCAACATCCTCCTTATAATGGGGAATATAATGAGGATGGGGATGACAATAAGGAAGCTGATGATGATAATAATAATAATCAGTATATCATCAGTATATTAAGAATAACAGTACTAACGCTAATATTAATGTGACTTATAAACTATAAATTTTTTTAAACGCATAAGAATAATGATATAATATTTTAATAATATTATAGAGTAACAACATAATAGTATACTAATGATGATGAAGAAAAATGTAGTGTAGAAAGATTAAATTTAAATAGGTAAACATTTCCTTTAATTTTGACTGTCATAGTCTTGGAATTCGGCGTGTACGTGTTGACGTCATCATTCCAAATTTGCTTGGGAGGTGGGAAATTCCCGTCGGACAGGCCTAGACTCCCATCGTCCGATGCCACGACGAGGTCGCCACACCACAAATAATGATTTGCTTATCCATATAACATTATTTTGATTGCCAATCCATAATATTTTGGCTTAAAAGCAAAATTTTGGGCCATACAAAGCTAAAAAGGAACTCCCATAAGCCCAAGGAAGTTTATTCCGGGACTCTGACCGAGGGTCTAGTTGGCCCTGTGTTTGGACCCATCCTATCAGTCCCCTTGGGACCACCACTGAATGACTATAATAAGTAAGTATTTCTTGTCAGTTTTCACAGTTATGAAAAAAAAAAAACTAAAAGTGACTAAAAAAATTGGTATGTTAAAGCAAAATTTAACTATTTCGTTTTGTTAACTTTGTAGTAGTTCGTTC
>NW_022747660.1:416625-422325 GCF_011630105.1 Anneissia japonica | reverse complement strand
CATATCCACAGTATATGTAAAAGTGACCAAAAACATAAATTTATTTCCCCTACCCCCATCTTAAATAGTTTAAAATAGGGTATTTTAGGTCAAAATTTCAAAGTGCTGTAAAAAAATTGCCCAAGCCCCAGGTATGGGGATTTTTTTTCTGAGACACTATAGGGTATGCTGATTCAGAAAAACCAAAAATTTATTTTCCTTTACTTTTTTCCCGCTAAAGTTCATTTCAGCAGTATTACAACCAGACTACAATAACAATAACAATAACAATAACAATAACAATAACAATAACAATAACAATAACAATAATAATAATAATAATAGTAATAATAATAATAATAATAATAATAATAATAATAATAATAATAATAATAATAAATCCAAGAAGGAAAATCGAGCAACATACATTCGATAAAATTTACACTTAAATACGTGCGTTTTCACCACTCGACCAAATTTCACCTGATATGTATTTAACTGGTAATATTACACCCCTAAAATACTACACCACTATAATACAAAAACAACCAGCGGATCGAGCTCATCGATTATATACAAGATATGGCGAACAGGGCGAGGGTTTTTGTGATTGGTTAATTGTCAAGCTGTCAAAGTTTGTGGATATAATGTACTCTTCCAATTTGTTTTTGCTTTGATGGATATTAAATTCGTATATTATTTTGTTTGTGAAATTTGAACTATAATGAATATGAGTGACACTGTTTTACAGAATGTCTAATAATCAATATCAGATCCACTTGTTTAATTATGTTGTTTAAATCAACCCATCCTTTGCAGATCTCACCTAATTTGACAAATTTAATATTTTATGAATGATGGCAACCAATTATGTTTTAAGGAATACCCTCTTTTTTTTAATTATTTAAAATACAGAACTATCTTTTATATTAATTTAAACATTTGAGACCTGCCACCACGAAATGAGAGTAAAGTTCAACTCTTTATTGGGTATATTATTATATGTCAATTCTCTTGATAGATTACATCTCTGGGATGGTCCAAAGCCAAAACTATAACAAAAAAAAAAAAAAAAAAAAAAAAAAAAAAAAAAAAAAAAAAAAAAATGAGTATAATCACGGCAGTATATCGAGAATAACTGTTCAGCTTTTATTAGCAAAGAGTGTTTGAACAGTTTGCTCGCCTATGTTTCTATTTGGATAAACACTATATCTTCATTTTAAAACCCATTTTGTGTGTAGTAAAGCATCTCTGGTTTTCGACGTCGTCTCCTGGTTTGTAAAGTGTTCCGTTTCAATTCGTCGAGGATGCGGGTAACTGTGCCTTCTTCTCTGGAGTATTCTTTTTTACAAAAATGAGGTGCTTGGTGCTGGACATGCTCCAACGACTAAATAATTTTCTTAATGGATGAATCTCAAACGCTTGAAGCATACTCTAAGAGAGATCGGACCATACTCTTCTTGTAAGCGGTAACTTTCACATTTTCGCCACAGTTCCAGAGATTTATCCTGATGACATTTAGGACTCTCTGAGCCTTGTTGATAGTGGCTTGGATGTGCGTGACCTAGCCGAATGTGTTTGAGATTTAAACTCCGAAGTAAGAAAAAGAAGAGAAAAGCGTGTGATCACAGAACTTGTATCCATGGTTGGGCGGATTTCTTTTCCCCATAGTCATCGTGTTACTTTTGGTACATGACTGTGGACGATGTGCTCCAATACTTTACACACCACTGAGGTAAGAGATATTGGCCTTTAATTAGCAGCTACGGTCCTGCTTCCTTTTTTGAAAACTGAAGTAACGTTTGCAGTCTTGTGGAATTTCTCCAGTATTGATAGATGTTTGAAAGAAGTCTTGTAAAGGTTTAGCAAGTTGGGAAGCTCCGATGTTCAAGAACCACGGGGAGATATTCTCTGGATCTTGGGTCTTTTTCGGATTCAGATTTCAAAGAAGTTTATCCATCCCTTCGGACGTGATTATGCAGATGCTTGATATTTGGGTAAGGGCTGGTTCCCAGAGAATGAGTATCTCCCGCTGGTTTATCGGTAAAAAAAAAAAAAAACACTATGGAACTGAACATTAAGGATAGCAGCTTTCTTCTTGTCATCACTCACAACTTTCACATTATTATCTAGATCGGCTATCCCAGAATACTGCTGTCGAATCTTCTTGATATATGACCAGAAAAATGTGGTGTTGTTCTTTAAAGCTGATCCAAGAGTGTCACTTGTATAAAGTTGTACGGACCTGTTTGAGATCCTTGTGGACATTACTTTTTGCTGAGCGGAAGTCATCCAAGTCAGATTGATTTCGAGTTTTTTTTGTAGAGTCGTTGTTTTTTCTTAATTTTCCTTCGTAGAGATCTTTAAGGGCAAGTTAAAACGCATGGTCATCTTGGTAGGAACAGTTCTGTTCATTATGTTAAGGATGGCTGTAAATACCGTCAAATATCACTAGCGCACATCCCAACTGTCGCATCAATGTAGTCTGAAACCAATTTTCCAAGCTCATCTGTAATTTTAACTTTCTCGACTTTTCTCTAAAGATAAACTTTCCTCTTTGTAGGGCGTTTTATAGTGGGGACAGCTTTTAAGTTGATAAGTGATGATCAGCGATCCCATCTGTCATCAGGATTTCTCTAATGATATCAGGAGTATTTGTGAATACTAGTCTAATTTGTTCTCTGCACAGCCGTGATTGGATCTAGTTGAGTCCATGACATGTTGTTATAATCCCATCTCCTCAACCATACCACCAACCGTACCGTATCCACTTCTTGGGATGACAAGGTTGCTTAAAGTTAATGCTAGGTAAATTCAACTGTGAGTACAACATCATGGGTATTGATTTTATATCCCATTTTAGTACGGCATTGATGAAGTTTGTCTATTTTGTCTCCGGTACTGTATTTTTGTGAGCGATAGTAGACCCTAGATGAAATAGGTTTTCTGTCCATAGCACCTCACAATCTGTGTCAAGATCATTGCAAACTGTAGAGGTTAAGAAGAAGAAGAAGAAGAAGAAGAAGAATAAGAAGAAGAAGAAGAGCAACAGCAACAACATTGATTTAATAAGAAATAAAGTTGAAATTGCAACAAAAAGAAGAGTCGTTTAAAGATGTAAAGTAAAAAAGGCACGGAAAACAAATATAATTTTAATGCAGTTGAAAAAAATGAATTGGAAAAAAAACAAACGAAAACCAAGTTCACTGCGACTTTATTAGTGAGATTTGAACTATGGCTGTAATGGTAATAGCGAGGTACATCGTGACTCATAACCATTGCGCACCATATAAGCCGACCTTGAATAGAAAAGTACTTTTTCAGTTCATAGCGATAAAATGACTGAAAGAAAAAATATACATGTCACGGTTGTTTTGAATTTAACCTAGCTGTAACTGGTTTAAGCTACGTTCACATCAAGCCCGGATTCCGGTCCGGAGTCCGGAGAAAAAATCGTGAGAAATGGCTTTAGTGGTAAAGAATAGAAGCGTTCACATCTACACAGTCCGATTTTTTCCCCGGACTCCGGATTCGGAGCAATGGATCAGAAAACCATTGGAAACGTGAATCCGAACGGATTTTTATTTCTGACTAATCAGCAACAAGCGTGAATGACCCCAACGCTAGCTCTGAACTGAAACAGCTCGAAAAAGTCAGCGCGAGAAAAGATACTGTGTGCCGTGCCGGGATTTGTTTTTGCTTTTTAATTTTATGCTGTATTTTAGGCGTAACTTGCATCACACATCAAACAACATATTCACTAAAAAAGATAAGTATATTTCTAGTTTTCTTATTAAAAATAAAGTTAACAATGAACTTCTCTCAGCTCTCTACTCTAGCCTAGGCACTAGCCTAGGCTTCATTCCTAGTGATAATAGAGGGGTGAGGTGAGGGCCTATTGTCTGTCTGTGGGGCCGGAACACGCACGCACGGCCCTTTTTTAATCAATAAATATTTATTCAATATATATTTTTATTTCAAATGGTTGTTTTTCCATCGTTTTTCCCTTGAAAAGCTCAGGATTTCTTGCAAATATGTTTACTGGTACACCAAAAACATACTTTTTTTTTTAAATATATAAACTTGATTGCATTATGACTTTTTATATGTGTCCCTACCATTGATTTACTTGTGAACATCGGTAAATTAGAGGCAGTTTGCAAAAAAAAAAAAAAAAAAAAAAAACCTCCCTCATCAGTCTTTTCTTTGATACTTTGATTTGATAGGGTGATAAACAAACAATTTTTTATGGGGCCTAACCTGGCAGATAAACACTACAACAAGGATACCAGCCGGGAAAAAATGATGGGAGGGAAATATATAATGCTTATATCAGGCGTAGCCTGAGATTTAACTTGGCCTGGCCATTACTAGGCTCTATGAAAGGAACATGTTTTGGCAGAGTCTACTCTCAATGTATCATCATAAAAATTATAAATAGTGTAGCCTAATACTGAATAACAAATTGTAGTTATTGAAACAGTGGATAAACAATGCAAATTATAAATTACATACCCAAATTATTTATACAAGTAACAATAATTGATAAAATTAATAATTTTATTTTACTTATCATTGTTTAGCCAGTTCATAGTTTGCTGAACAAATTATACTGACAAGTAATATAATTCACACAAGAGCAGTACATTATTTTAGCAATTAAAAAAAAATTCAGACTCCAACTCATTGAAAAACTGAAAGAGAAACTAATAATTAATTATAAAAACTTTATAGGCATACAAATTTTATGACTATGTGATGCAGTATTTGAAAAATATTTTATTGTATTACAATTTACTATAAGCAGAATTTTTTTAATTTTGTTTCAGAAGTACTAGAAACTTATCGATAGATGATGAAACAATGCGAACACCTACTGCATAACATTGGAGTCGTAGTAGTTGCTGATAAAGTAGAGGGAACCCCACAAAAGACAAAAAATTCCCCCAAGTTTACCACTAAAAAGGAAAATGGTGAAAACCAAATATGCGAATTCTAAAATAGTGAAGTATTTGACAGCAAAGAAGGAAAAAGATCCATTGGCCAGATTTTGAGTCTAGAAAACAAACTGTGCACAGACTTCCCAAGGCCAAACAAGTCCAAGTCAAAAATTAGTAATATTTCATTTCGTAGGTACGAGGGTCAAGGATATGCCAATAAGTGAACTTAATTGCTATCCTACATGGCATAACCATTAAACGACCGGACTGAATGAAAAAAATTGTTGTTTGTATGCTTACTCTGATTTGATTTAGTTATTTTAATTAAAAATGTACTGTTCCTCACAAATAGTTGCACTTTTAATTTGAATTGTTTATTTATAATGATCACAAAAGTTAAGAACAGTCAATAAGAAAGGTTGCAAAAATAAATTAGTGGTATGCTATAAATACTGTTATAACAAATTTTCTGGTAAGCTTATAGTTCATGATAGAGTCAACATAAAGTAGATTAGATAGGACTAAAGTGCAAGTGCTGCTGTAGAATGTATTTTTGGGGAGGGGCTGAGTGAGATATGGATAACTGTGGCACGCATTGACATCTGAGGGCCTTCCGACCAAGCCGGGTGGATGGTTTGGGAGGGGGTATCCTAATGAGATTTTTTTTTTCAAATAGGACCTCTGGATATCCAGAAATGGCGCTCTCTCAGACTGGAAAAATACTCTTAAGTATTTGATAAAGTACAATTAAGATCTATAAACTCAGCTCAATAAACACACA
>NW_022747660.1:402360-416546 GCF_011630105.1 Anneissia japonica | reverse complement strand
TGTCCCATGGGGGTCTACAGCACCCATCCCCCCCCCCCTCCGACACCTCGGCTGCCGCCGCCTGGTGTTATCTTTAAATTTAACATGATACTAAGGAAAAGGTAAGAAGCTAGGATTTATACACTATAGGCCTACACTAGGCCTAAATACATAGTAGGCCTAGTTTGGCCTAGTCCCCCAGGCCTACATCTGTCCTAGCTAGCTAGTTAGGCGGGCCTAGGGCCTACCTAAATACAGAAATTGTAAATATACTGTTTGGTCCCGGGGTCTGTCTTCCTCAGTTTATTGAATTGACCCATTCGGATCTCTCATTTTTCTTCTAATTTTGACGTCTTCCACAGCATTCTCGACATCACCGTAGCTATGTTGACGTCGTTCCACTCGGTTGCTTCCTTTAACCCCGGACGCGATGTGAACGCACAACCGGAAATCGTAACCGGGCCCGGATTCCGGACTCCGGACCGGAATCCGGGCTTGATGTGAACGTAGCTTTAAACGCTTTAGAAAACGCAAGTTGCGTTTAAACCCTGACCTCGAGGTCAAACTGTTCCCTCTGCGCCAAACGCTTCTACAAATCAAATATTATTTGACAAAAATATGTAACATTCCTAAGTATGTATGGTCATGGTGATATCACATCATGAAAATATATAGGCACATAACTATATATGGCATACAGTTTATTATCAAAGGAAATTTTATAGTGTGGACAGACCATAAGAATGAGTGTTTTATATCCGTCTCGGGTCGAACTGTACATATTATTCGTTACTTACGAATTGATCGTATGCCTAAGTAATCAAGGATGAGTTGATTTGAAAAATCTCTCTGTAGGTATTTTCGTATTTATGGCTTCTCATTATTTTTGTTCGAATTTTATTTTTAATTTCTTAGCTGTAACTTGTGAGGTCGGATGGACTTCATTTAAAGGAAGCTGTTATAAATACTATTCCACCCAAGCATCTTGGCACCTAGCCAGGAGTTCGTGTCAAAATAAAGGAGCAGATTTGGTCGTGGTGAGAAATAGTGCAGAGAACACCTTCCTTTACACCACACTTGCCCGTTGGAACGATGTGTGGATCGGCTTTACAGATTTGGCAGTGGAGGGTACATTTAAATGGGTTGAATCGGGCACAATATCCGACTATGATGGTAAGAAATAATTTATGTTTAACTTTTTAATGAATTTGATCAGTTACTCATCCAGGAATTTGGAGGCTCAGGAAGGGACTTTTACCTAGAGATGAAGGGTTCCAATTCCATCATAGCAGGGGTGGCGCCAGTAGGGGGGGGGGGAGAGGGCCCCTGTCGGGGAGAACTGGCCCCTTTGTCGGGGAGAAAAAGCCCAATTGGTCGAGGAGAAAAAAAATTATATGTATTTTCTACATATTAGTAGATTCTAAAATCGATTAAATAAGCCTTAGAAACCCCTAAATCGTCAAAATTTTCAGTGGGCTTCGCCCCTGGACCATTTTCGAAACCTTTTAATGCAAGCTCGACCACGCCCACTTTGCTTTCGTTGGGGAAATCTGACCCCTCGTCGGGGGAATCGCTCCCCCCCCCACCCCGTTGGGGACCTCGGCCCCCTCGTCGGGCAAATCCTGGCGCCACCCCTGCATCATGGTTGGAGCTGAGATAAGACATTTAATGATAAGGCACCATTAGATGGCCAGAAATTTTTGAAAAATTAGGGTGGTGGGGCTGTCGATTTTCCTTCATGTAATTTTATTTTCTCAAATATATTTGTAGGCCTAACTCTCTAAAGTGGACAAGGGTTATTACTATGAATCTAAATAGTATCTATTGTAGGAGGAGCGGATATGTACCTGTAGCGCGACGGTTACTATCTTCCATTTCCAGGGTTTGAAATTCAATGTTATGAAAGATTTTTTCTTGAATAAAATCGTCTCCGCTCACAAATCTCGATAATGATATTATTACCCAATTTACATGTCTTTGTTTTTGTTTTTTTTAATTGGCTGTTTTATCTACTTTCTAAAGTAATACTGCCAGATTGCTGTTTGCGGATAGGGTTAGGCCTATCGCACAATTTACTGTGTGGAACAAATGCATTTGAACAAAGTCGTGTCTCATTCATAATAAATACTCAATACCGTATAGTTTTATTAAAGTTTTAATTATTTTAATCATAATAACTTATTATTATTTTAATACTCATTTATAGATTTCGCTTATGGTCAACCAAACCAATATGGAAATGAAGACTGTGTTAAAATATCTGATTATTTTTCTGGTAGATGGGACGATTTTTCGTGCAGCACTCAATATGCTTATGTGTGCCAAATAAGTAAGACAATTATTTCAAAAAGCATATTGTTTTGCAAGATATTAAACCCTTTTCTTCGTTATTAATGTGTCTTTTTATGATCATAAATTTTATCAGACTGTTCTTATTTGTGTAGCATGGTATGTGTGTCTGTAGTACGGTGCAAATAAAGTTTTACAAGAGAATAAATCCAAAACAAACTTTACATCTATGATGATGATGATAATTAATCATTTTATTTAAGAGTCTGAAGGCAATATATTAATGATTCACTTCATTGAAATTTATTAACTATTTATTATGATTTTTTTTTTATTGTATTTCTTTCTTTTTATTTTTCCTTTCTTTTAAAGTTCCTTTTTTTCACCAGTCTTTTCGTTTTTTTTTTCTTTTTATTTATTTTTGTTTTCATATTCTGCACTTTTCATTTTCGATTCTGCGTACAACATGAAAAACCCATCTTGTTTGTGCTTTCACAAGCATTCAATGCCACTTGATTCTGCTATTCTATCCTCCCATGATATCCCGAAACGGTGGAAAGCATTAGGTTGTTTAATTTGCTTCCTGTAAGGAGTTTAGGACACAGAACAGTAGGAATATCAACAGCTTCATAAACAGAGATTTTTGCCTTCAGTGAGATATCATGGCGTTTATGTAGATTTTCAAAGGGAGCAGCTCTCCCCGACGAGTCCCCTGGTCCCCCTGGCACCATCCCTGCTATAGTGACATAATTCAGACTTGTTAATGCTGACCAAGCTTTAGTGACAACTAGAACACAATTGGCAATAAATTGGATATATTCCAAAAAAACAAGCCAAGAGAGCATAATCATCAGCAAATAGTTCATCGTTAGTTACTTCAAAGGCTTCAACATTTTAACTGTCTGATTGAACAGATGCTATCATGCCTTTTTAAAAAGAGCATATAACTTGAATCATTTTATGAAGAACACGAACCTTTGCAAGTACTTTCCAAAGTGCTACCCTAGTATCAAAGGCTTTGTAGGGTCTTCAAATACCAAAATTCTTTGTGATGATCTTTACTTTAGCCTTTTCCTGCACTCGCATAAAAACTGTCATATCAGTTGTGCCACGGTCTGTACGGAAACCACACTGCCACATACAATAAACAGTGTTTACAACAGTGGTTCTCAAACTGGGGTCTGCGGACTCCTTAGGGGTCCACGAAAAATAATTGGGGGTCCGCCAAGTTAAAGGGGTGTGCAGGGGGTCCGTGAAAAATGTGGGGATTAGCAAAAATGTTGGGGGTCCGCTAGATCATTACTTTTTCATCATTCAATTATTTTATTTCTTGTCTTACTAGTGTGATCATGCCTTTACAATAATAAAACACTTTTGACAGGCATAACTTCGTTCACTGTAAACTATTTTAATTGGCATTATATTTTAATTTCAATGTTTTATTGATGATATGGTAGAATCTTTTAAATTACTTGTTTATGTATTCTTATGTAAAGTTGTTTAGTATATGAGAGCCACTTGATAGTGGCAATGCTCAGGTAATGTACATTTTGTTTCCATGTTTCCTTTTGCATTGCTGTTACCTGGGTATTGAATAAACTTTTAAAAAAATAAGGAGGGAGCCCTAAATTTAACCAAAGTAAAAGTAAATGGTAGATAACAGAATATTACATTTAAATTTTGAGTCTGACAGTGTCATTTCTGGCCATCTACAAGTGCCATAAACATACAAATCTCCTACCTCATCCTAAACCAGGGTTGGGCTTAGGTAGCCTAAATCCCCTATCCGTAAAATTTACTCTCTCTACCTATCCCCTAATGTCTAATTTATGTCAAATTCCAAGATCCTAGATTTGGCGAATCATTTCATCAATCTATTCATATTCTTATTGGCAGAATATCAACCTTCAGTTGCCCTTAAATTTTGTGGCGAATAATCTTCTATCTGTAGGCGTAATATTATCGTTGGGATATGGACAGTGAATGCTATTTGGACATGGGGGTCCGTGCAGATTTTTGGCATGTCCAGAGGGGTCCGCGAACGCAAAAATGTTGGAAACCAATGGTTTACAACATGCTTGTTGATTCTATTCCGTTCAATCAGTAGTTTACCATTCGCTGAGAAAATTGGCGTGCTGCATTTTGAATTTTGACAATAGACAGATTTAAATTGATTTTATGTTATGTTAGTCAAAAGCATTTTGAAGAACTTGAGCCTTTTGGTACCACCAATCATCCAAGTTATTAATAATATTAAAGACAGACTATTTTCCTAGTGTTGATGAATGATGCGCTCACTAGGTG
This sequence comes from Anneissia japonica, assembly GCF_011630105.1. NCBI lineage: Eukaryota > Metazoa > Echinodermata > Crinoidea > Comatulida > Comatulidae > Anneissia > Anneissia japonica. The sequence goes on along the minus strand of NW_022747660.1, from coordinate 411,974 downwards.
CTGTAGGAGGTGGAAGTTCGTCGACGATCTCACCCTTGGAGAAGTTGTTGCCAGGAATGCTGAACCTACCATGTCTTAATGAATATGTTAACCAGTTGTGTAAGCGTGATAATATGATACCAAAGTCATCTCAATGCCATATCATGACGATAATTTTTTTTAAACATAATACGGATGAAATGGGTTCTCCTAAATTTGAACTTAATGGTACTCTTTTAGATGTATATGATCACTTGAAGTTACTTGGGGGTATCATTCAGAATAATTTAAAGTGGGAAATTAATACTAATGATATTGTCTCCAGAGCTTCTTGGCGTTTGTTTGCCCTGTGTACACTTAAACGTGCCAATGGAACTGTTGAAGATTTCATTACTCTAGAAATTTAATATTATATTAATTAAGTGCTTTGCAAACATGAAAGATATAGAAATTCAACACTTCTTACTATCGTTAGACTATGCTGCTTCACATTAGTTTTTTTTTTATTTTCTACTTTTATTATTACTTTTTATTGTAATGTTTTAAATTAATAATTTTTCATCAACTAATTTTATTAAATTTTTAAGGCTGTTTTTAATTTTTTGTTACAAGGATTTTTTTTAAAATAAATATTTTAGACTTATAGATGTATAGGTGCATTTGGATTTCATAATTTTGTTATGTGCCTTGTGCCTAATTTTGTGCAATAATTCATGTCTTTAAATGTTTATTAATTGTATTTATATATTTTTGTACATACAATGATTTTAGCAAAACATATTTTGATGTTTTTATACCGAAATAAATAAACATTAAAATTGGAGGAAAATAAATAAGGCGTATGAGAAGACAAAATTAAGAATTATAAGAATAATATAATGTTCTTATTTTGCTTAAACCAGTGGGCATATTCAACCGATATAGAGCACATGATGGCAATGTTTTACAAAGACACTATTTTAGTATTCGGCAGCGTCAAACAATAATGACTTAAGTAAAAGATTTAGTAAAAATAAAATAAACATTTAGCCTACTCTAACAAATATTATGGTACACTACACACTAAACATTAGCAAAATATTAGTGAAATTAAATATATATAATTCTGTGGGTATATTTCCTGACCCTAGGTATATTCGAGGTGTTGATTGGTTGAGCTGGCTTGACCCTAACCTTAAACTTTAGTCTTGCTATCTAAACGTACTACAGCATGTAAAAAGAATGTCCATAGTGTATTTATGATATTTGTATATTTTTGCAATTAGATTTAGATCACGAAAACCCACGACTTGACGGTTGTCCAGAAGGAATAACTGTTGGAACGGAACAGGGAAAAAAGTACGCAGAAGTCAGATGGACGGAACCAGTTGCATATGATAATGTAGAAATTTATACAGAAACAAAATCGCATTCGCCAGGAGATAGGTTTGAGCTCGTGGACGGAAAAACAACAGTTTACACTGTGCGATACTGGGTACAAGATTCTAGAGCAAATGAAGCAGAATGTCTCTTCAATGTAACTGTCATTGGTAGGTTTCATTATCGTGATGATGTAAACATTATTGATACGATTGGTAAGATAAGGACCATATAATAATCATTATAATAATGCAAAAGTGGATGGTAAAAGCGCGCTGCAATATTTTACACGCACGCTAGATATACTGTTCAACATTTTAATTTATACAAGAAAACTGGAAAGATTAAAACGCAACAGTAATAAAATCAGAAATATCAGAAAATAACACACCATTAAAAGAAATGTGAATACGTAAATATGCATCGCACACAGTCAACATAATTAAAGAAACACGTATCCGCAGTCATACGCATTATAAAAAATGCATATGCATTACAAGCCCACGTTTAATGTATATACTGTATAATAATACATATATGGATCTTCAAATGTTAAACTAATGAAGATTTTTTTTTTTTAAATGAAATATAACTTTTTTATAAGGTAATTTGAAAGTACGAAGATTATTCGATTCTTTCATTCGCGTTCAGATCTGGCCTATGTGTCCCGGGTATGATTCGCTATTATTATGCTGTTATACGTCCCGTTTTAGAATATGCAATTCCAGTTTGGGGAACTTGTATCCCTGAAACAGAGTAAACAGCTTGAACAAATCCAAAGTAAGGCTTTAGGGGTTATTTTACTAGATGTTAGCTACGAATGTACAAGTTATTTTTATAATATCCCTTCACTGTCAGAGAGGTGCACCCGTTTGATCAGGAACTATTTCCAGAAGCTAAAATCCTCAACGCATAGGCTAAATCATCTTTTGCCAAAAGGTAGGGAGACACATTACAACCTAAGGTGCCAGCGTGAATTTCCTCTCTCTAGAATAAAAACCGAGCGTTTAAAGAATTTTATAACAAATGCTGGTTTATTAAATATATGGTAAATCGTCCCTGTACACCCGGGCCTTTCTCTCTGGCGAGGTCTTTTTTAGATAATTTATTCTTTTTATTTTTAGCGAGATGTTTTGTTGGTTTAGGTGTCGGTCCGAATTGTCTTATTGATTATATTTGTTTACCCTGTTGCAATAATTTTACGCACCAGCATATTTTAGTGAAATTTTCATTGTTTTTATATTTATTTTAGGTGGCACGATATTGAGTGAGTCTGAGTTTCTAATGCTATATCCTTGTCAGTCGAATACCATTTCAATTTAGCTGCATAGTCGTGAAGGTGCAGTGCCATGAAAACATATATACATTAAACATGCCTTAGCCTAATCGCTTCTTTTTTTTATATGTTCCATGACAAGCTATTAATGATATCTTCCCCATGTATTGTATTTTAATCAAAGTTATTAGTAACTATACTCTCTGCCCTTTTTTTTGCAGTTGGTGGATTACTGTTTTATTTTCTTGCTACTATTTTTCCAAATTGAAATACCATAATCCATGCATGGCTGTATTGTTTTTAGATATAGTTTTGTTTAATAAACTTTTATTTGAAGTGTAGGCTATTTTCGAGAGTAGATTCAGTTTAGCACTTGTATATCTTTTTACCTATTTAATAGGTTGTTCCCATGTTAAATTTCATCAATTGCAAGTCCGAGATATCTAACATATTGTACTGTTTAAAGGTACTGGTGTCCAAGACCAATGCTTAGAATATGAGGTGGAATAATGTGTTTGTTTTTTTATTAAAATGATTTTAGGTTTGTCTGTATTCATTATTATTTAATTTATATTGTACCATTCCTGAACGTTATTAACTGTGCGCTGGCGGTTAAAATTTATTTCGTCGATCGTTTTTCCTGACACATATAAAACAACGTTGTCTGCATATATACTGCAAGAACCATGAGTTACAGATTGCGATAAGTTGTTATGAAAATAAGGAAGTGAACAGGACCTAGACCACTGCCTTGCGGGATACCAATTTCAATGTCCTTTTTCTTTGATATGTTATTCCCATATTTGAAAACTTGCTTTCTTTTACTAAAATAATTTTTGAACCAGTTTATCGCATTATATTTTATGCTATAGTTGATTATCTTTTGTAGCAAAAGAATGTGATCTACGGCATTGAAGCACTTTGAAATATTTAAAAAGCATGTTCCAATCATTTCAAGTTCGTTGAGCAGCTTTACTTGAAAGCTGTCCCAAATATGGTAAACACACAGACTTTCTCGATTCTGCATTATCTAGCCTATTGCTGGGTCTGGGTGTAGCAATGTCTCTCGTGTGAAAGTTTAAGGGCTGCCTTAACATGTTGCACTTGTAGTGTTGTTTTGTTTTGTTTTGTGCTTGTCTGACAGTATATTTGCATGATCTCGTTGGTACATCGATTGAATAATATATGGTGTTATCCATGGTGATAATCTATTTTTTACTCTCATTGATTTATATGGGGTATATCCTATGAAGGAATGTTTCCATTTTTTTCTAAATAGCAGTAGTATTTTAATAACCAGTTATAAATAAGTCATTCATTTCGTTATTTTCTTATTAAATTTTATTTAAGTAATTGGGTAGATTCGAACTTATTTTCAAATTTATTAATTTGATTTTTGTGAAGGTCAATATCAAATATATAATCGATGTTAAAATATCTTAACAATATTATTTCCTTATTTTAACGCAGACTTTTTTTTATAGCATGTTTGTTATCTTGTAAAAATATTTGATTTTTGAGTCAGGCGGTCGATATACATGCTGTTAGCATATGTTCGTTTACTTAATTATTTATTTCGCTCCATGCCACTTCTATTTCTTCGAAATCTAAATTTAAGTCTTCCCTGTTAACAAATTGGATTCATTCATGTATATAAATCTTAACTCCACCACTATCATTTTCTTTGTAATGAGTAAATCACGGCCCTTTCTTATTAAAGTATACCCTTCTATATTGTATACAGTGTCAGGATGTGTTTCATTTAACCAGGTTTCTGTTATAGCGGGTATATTTAATTGTAGTTTTGTCAGTAGAAATTTTATTTCTTTTTTTTATTTATTTATAATGCTCTGAACATTTCGCTTTCCAATTATAAAACCATTTATTTTTTTCAATGTTCCTGCACACTTGTTATATGCAGCATTGTTAAGTCTTTTCTTACTTCTGTTTGACATATTAATATCTAATGTGTCAAACATATCATCATCGTAATAATCATCACCATCATCACCATCAACAAACATAATTCTCATCATCATTATCATCATCCTATTCATGAACATCGACAAAATTGTCGTTATATTCCAAGATATTATCATCATAATCATTAACAGCAGTAACATTTTAATCATTGTCATTATCAACATTAGGCTGTCGTTATCCACACTAACATTTAAAAAAAATATTAAGATTTATTTCTACATCTCTGATTTTGTTTTCTATACGTTTATCATTTGTATCATCGTGGTCACCATAAGCATCTATATTACATATTTCATTTGTATCGATATTTCCAACATCACACCTAGTAAGACTATCTTTTACCTTAACATTTTTATTTAGGCCTATTTTATTTATATTTCTACTAATTTTGCAATTTTTAATTTCGTCATGAAATTTAAATTTTTAATTAACATGGCCCCTTCTTCTAAGCCACGATGTCAGTAGTATTTAAAGTTTCTCATTTTATGTCTTCGTTGACAACATTCATAACATACAATTGGGTGATGAAACCTGCTGCTACCTGCTTGATGGTTTTTCTCACCACAGCGATAGCAGCCATGACTGTATCCTCTTGATCCTTGCTAATGATTTCTAGACCAGATCGCCTAAGCTTAGAGTGTTGTTTATGTAAACCTTGAGAATAAATACGGTTCTGTCACGTATAACTGTTTAATGCGGTAATTACTATTTCTAAATTTTCTTGGTTGCCTCTCCACCTCTTTACGGCTGCTAGGTAGTCACGGACCACTCCCATACGCAATTCAGCAAAATGACGCTTCGAGTTATTCTCCAGGCTACATTTGCCTTTACCTTTAGGCAAAACGTATAAATAGATTTGACAGGCTAAGTTAGGCCCAGGATAGTACCGTATATTTTGATTCAATCGCGGTTACAACAGTTCTCTTTGCTGGGTGATTTGACTTAAACTTGCTAATGTAGGAAGGAGGGATAGCCCTATTCTTACTCCTAGAACCTGTTCGCCGTAATTCGATTGGACTTATGAGAGTGTAATTTTATGTCTCCATGGTATAAATAAAATATTTATATTGCCAAGCTCGAAATTGACCGGAAAGCCTCCAAATCTAATATGGGCGCCAAAATTGCTCTCATTTTGATATTTGCTAGAACTTCCAAATATTTCACATAGAACAACGGTTTTTTTTTTAGTTTATTATATGAGTTTTGGTGTCAGAGCATAGGGTGCCACCATCAAAAGTCAAATTCAGCCATTAGTGGTTGCAAAATCCAAGATAGCTGCCAAAGTGGCCGCCAAATTTTATTATTGACCATAACTCCCTTAATATTCCATATAGAACAGAAGTTTTTTTTTTGTGATTTTAGATGTTAGGGACACACAATAGAACCATCAAAAGTCAATTTCAGCCATTAGTGGTTGCAGAAATCCAATATGGCCGCAAAAATGGTGGGCATATTTTAATATTGACCATTCCGTCCCTTAATATTCCTTAGAACAGTGGCTTTTTTAGTCTGCGACTTAAAATGTTATTGTTAGGACTATACAGTTGCACCACTAAAGTCAAATCCAGCTACTTGCAGAAATCCAAGATGGCCGCAAAATGGCCACCAAACTTTTAAATTTAAAATAAATTATATTCTATTGTATTCCACATTGGACAACAGTTATGGTTTGTGGGGGTATGTCATCAGAAATTACTACGATGTGATTTTGCGTCAGGAAAATATCATAGGAGTGATGTTTTGCCCTACCTGACGTGATATCGTACCGAATATGCAGTACTTTTAAGGGTAATTTAAAATCCCAGACCCAGACTTAAATATCTCAAAAAGTGTCAATGGCTTAAAATGACACTACTTAGAATAGTTTGTCATGTTTCTATGAAGAATGTTTTAGATTTTGGTGACCATCCGGAGTAGGGTTTTGATATGAGGACCCTTTAACGGAAAACGTCCCAGACCAGATATTTCAAAAAATAATAACTGATATGTATAACAATTTCAAAAAAGTTTAACCAAGGTACAAAGAAGAAATTATCATGACGATCCAAATTGGGGTGGGCATTTGAGGGACAAAAGATCCCAGACCTAAATATCTAAATAATGGATCAATGGATAAAAATTACAATTGTCAGAATAGTTTGTCATGTTTTAATAAAGAAGTGTTTCAGATTTGGTCACGATCCAAATTAGGGTATTGATATGAGGACCATTTAAAAATAAGTTTACCGTATTACCGTAGGCAGAAACAATAGCTGTGATGAATAATTACATTAGTGCAATTACAGTAAAGGTGTACAGCGTTTTATATGTACTAACTTCAATTTTTTCAGAACTTATTGGAAATATGTGTAATACTTACTTACTGGACAGCATCATTCATTTCTGCACATAATGCCTGTAGGGTTTGTATATGGGAATATGTTTAATGCATCTTTACATTTATAAACACGGTAAAAAAACAAATCTCCATATTTTTATTTCCATATTATGTACATTTCAGCACCAATACATTGCATGTTTGTCGGCAATAAGAGTAAAACGTGCCAGTATGTTAAGCCAGAAGATGTAAGGAATTGTATGTGTACAATGTGTAAAATAAAAGGCGTTTGAAAAATGAAGTAATTATATTATGTTGACCTCACTATTTGGACAATTCAAAGCAAAACGTGGCAGATCAGATATTAGAAACTAATCAACTAATCTAAATTAAACTTTCGTGTTAGTGTAATTTTTTTTAAAGTAGATTGTGGTTGGTGGTTGTAAAGTCGGAATATATTATTTTTTAGGAATTAATTTATAGAAAAAAAGTGACGGTACTGAGTAATTATTATTATTGTTATTATTATTATTATTATTATTATTATTATTATTATTATTATTATTATTATTATCATTATTACTTTTATTAGTATTATTTTATTACTGTTTTATTATTTTTATATATTACTATTGATATTATTGTTATGTCTTGTTATTATTATTATTATTATTATTATTATTATTGGTTTTGTTGTTGTTATCAATATTATAGTTATATGTTGGTTTAGTTAATGTTTCTGTTATCCTAGCTATTTTTTTTTTGCTTGTATTACTTTTTTTTAAATATTATTTTTATAGTTAATTATTGTATTTATATTGTTTATAGTAACACCTTGGTTACTTACCTTGTGATTATCTTTTACTTTTGTTTTGTTTTTAAATTAATTTCAGTATCAATGCTATTATTATTTTACAATATTATTTTAGTTCAGTTACGTAGTTTTTACTTTTCTTTTTATACCGTTATATACAAAAGAAAGAGAAAAAGAAAAGATAGAAGAAGAATGTAAAAGAGAGAGAGGCAAAATAATTATTATGAGCTGACATTAGTGATTAAGTTCACTTATTGGCATATCCTTGGCCCTCGTGCCTAAAGAAATAAAATGAAATGAAATCATAGACTCAAAAAATGTTGGAATATAAATATGGGTAATGGTCAATATTAAATTTAGCTGTTATTTCGGCAGCCATCTTGGCTTTCTGCAACTGCTAAATTTGACTTTTAGTGGTGCAACTGTATGCCCTAATGCTTTAATTAAGTATAGATTTAAAAACCATTGTTCTATGTGGAATATTATGGAAGTTATTGCAAAATATAAAAATTTGGCAGCCATTTTGTCGGCATTGGTCATTTTTTTTAGCTTGTAATACAACAAATTTGAGTTCAACACACCTCAAAACCCCTAAAAGGCTTGTATGCCATAAAATTAAGCTGGTTTTCCACTAGGAGAATTTATTCGCGCGAATCAAAGCGTTGGTTCGCCTCCTGAGCTCTTATTGGTTGCATTTTCGCTTCGCAAAAACTCAGATAGGAATGTGAATGCGCATGAACCGACGTTTTAGATTATTATTATATCATTATATTATAAATATTATTATAGTATTATTATTAATATTATTTATTGATTCAGTCTTTTAGTACTACTTTGTCATTATTGAATTGTAGATAACGAGCCACCAGAGCTGCAATGTCCACAGAAAACATCCAATTACTATAAGACCAATTACGGATTTATCCACGCCTCTACGGACGACGGAAGTCCTAATGGCACAATTACATGGACACCATCGGTTGCTAGAGATAATAGCGGGATTTCACCTATCATTAACAATTTTCCTAACAAACCAGGTGAAGTGTACCCAATGAAGTATTTTCCGCCATACACAACTACAATTACAGCAACTGACGTATCGGGCAACTCAAGAAAATGTGTTTTACATTTTGCTGTTGTAGGTATGTATGCTACATTAGTATGTCTTGTTTTGCTTTTCTTACGTGTATTTCTTTAAATACAAAGACCTACCTCCGTCACTGTATATTAAAAACACACACTGAGTACTGAGTCTACATCAACGATAGCGAATGATGCGTCATTTTAGCAGTGTTTATGGTTTAACGGTTTCTTTGACTACTGCCCTCTACGGCACTTACTGTACCCGACGGTCGTCGGCGACGCCATTCTACTAGGAACACAACGCAACGACATGCGCATACCGGATCGTTTGTAATGACGATCCGTTCCTACTGGCCACAGTCAATCACCAGACGGCGTCGTGTAGTTTAGCGCTCACAGGGAGCTGAGTTAAAATCGTCGTGCGACTTCGTAAGACACAGTGAGTGCCCGGCTTAAATCAGGTAGGTTAAGTCCATTGCAAGTTCAAAGCCAGTCAGAACGCGCATACACTACGTAACGTCATAAGCAAAACATTTTCCGCGACACACTGAATCTTTGCTTTAAATCTTTGCACGCTGTGAGTTTTCAACATTTTTTTTTTCATTCTACAACGATGGAGATTGTTGATCGAATGTGACAATCGCCGACACTTCCAGGGGTGCGGGTGGGGGAGTGGTGAGTATGTAAAGAGGTGCTTGTGGGAACGATTTAATTTGTTTGAAGCTCATCACAATTGCGGCCTTCATTTCGCTCTGCCAAGTCAGCCGAAACAAAGATAAAATCAAGCTCGTAATATCTGCCTA
>NW_022747660.1:401311-402274 GCF_011630105.1 Anneissia japonica | reverse complement strand
ATCCACTTATTATTATTATTTTTATTATCAATTACAATATATAGTAGAGCAGCTAATGGGCCGAAAAATTTGCCCAATCGTTCACTTTAATACTAAAGTATGGAACTTGGCACAAAATATTAAAGATATATATAAAAAGTTGTGTGACAAGTTTCTGAGGCCTACTATGGCCGCTATTTTAAATTCAAAAGGGCCGTCTCTAAATGACTACGTCCATATATATTGGCAACGAAAAATGCTTTTGGTCTCAAATTGTCGGAATATAGGCCTACAATGTTTGTATTTGCTCTAATGTAACATTTTCTTTTCTGAAAGTAACCGAAAATGGCATTTCTGACCTTTGACCCTACGTATTAGGCATATCCGTATCTCCAAAGCCTTTTGTCATAGAGACCTAATATTGATCTCAGTTTGTTCATAACATGCATGCTCCTATTTGCTCAATAAGCATATCTATATCTGCATAACCATTAGTCATAGATACCTAAGTTTGGCCTCAAATTGTTTAAATGTGGCTATATATGCATAACCATTAGTCATAGATACCTAGGTTTGGCCTCAAATTGTTTAAATGTGGCTGGAAATGCATATCCATCAGGCCTTGCCGTATATGTTTATATATGTATTTGTTTTATGTCTTTAATGAACAGAAGTGACGTTAGATACCTGGAAATATCCAAATCTTACGAAATTTAGAAACTTGATTAGGGTCTGAAATGCCATAAAAAAAATTTCAAGCATCCATCCGTCTTTGGAAGAAAGCATCTTTTAAAATGTAGTTATGGCTAAAGGTAAAGGTAGTCTCAGCTTGACACCATCCCGGTACCCAAGAGCTTGGTTATGTAGTTGTGGCTGACAAACAAAACAAAAACATTAGTACTGTATATAAGGAAGTATGGCCAACTAAAATATGTACTGAAATGTATATATATATATATATATATATATATATATATATATATA